>NW_024386772.1:939185-1008457 GCF_900408965.1 Simochromis diagramma
TTCTAATATAGAGTTGCCAGTTTCTCTGCATTTATCACAGCAAAAGCAGCAGTGAATCCTTCTACCACTGGGACGCCAGCTTCTCCGCATCTAGACAACTTTTCTCAAATCAGTCTTTCAATTCATCAACCCTTCCCAAGCTGCTGCTCTCACTTCTGTTCATTTCAGAAATAAGCACAGTAGTTATCACTACCTTATCTGAAGTAATTAACCAGCTAAGCACCCCCTCTTCATCTTCTACTCAAAGACAAGCTCACGCAAGCCTTACGAACTTCCAAGCCTCACCTCAAATCTCAAAATCCAGCATACTTCTCTGTCAGAGCTTCAGTTCAAAGTCGAGCCATGTCGCTACCTGATCCAGGGTTCCGCTCATTCACCTATTAAGATTCCCATTGTTCTCAATTCCCTTTGACCTCTTCTTCTGCCTTTCCTTCCTAATTGTCCGAGCTGATCCACTCCATGGAATCCTCAACTACCTTATCGAGAGCTGTTCAGCTTCGCTAGCCTGCCACCAGTTATTTTCCTCTTCTCTGGGTGGCGAGGCCACTCGGCGTTCGCTCTCCCTACGCTTGCCTCTGTCCTGTTCTCCTTCTCACACCAACCAGTGAATAAAGGTACAACACATGTCACCAAACATGGCACATACACCTCCCTTCTCGGCCAACATGTCCAGGGCCATTCGATTTTGCACTCCCATCAGCGAGGTCAGCCCCAGCTGCTGTTAGGTTAGAGAGTCTCAGCACATTGTAATGGATATAATTAATGCGGTTACCCATATGACTATACTTTCAAACCCTGCAGCTATTTCATCAACTAATTTATATTCATTTGGAGCTAGTGAATTGACAATATAAAGCACCTTGAGGTGACTGCTGTTCTGATTTGGTGCTAAAATTTAACTGAATAAAGACTTCTCAACCTCACCAGCCCCCAAATGAGCACATAAACAGATATATACCAAGTTTATTCTCACTAAGAATGACAGTGATGGCAATGTTTGGGATTTCAAAGAAAAGATGGAGCGTCTGTTTTTTCATGTTACATTCTTTGTTCTTATTGTTTAATGTCGATAAACCTGCTGTGTGTTTCAGGTGTGTATAATCAAGCAGCCAATTCCTTGCAGAGCTTTTAATAACCTGCCAGCCTTTTACAAAAACTCTCATACAATCTCTTTTGAATTCATTTGTTTATCATCTATTGTCTCCTTTAACCAGAGGAATTGTTTCATCTTCAGGTCCTCTCCCGGCACAATGACGTTGCACTCCTGCATACCTGTAAACTCACCTGTGCTCTTACTGGTAGATCCAGTTTGCTGACAGACATTAAAGTATTATTCCAGGAAATCATCTTTCACATAATGTTATCATTACAGTGTTTCCTGAGAACCAGTTTTCAAAAATTCACCCTCTCCCTTCCCACACACACAGGAGTGCTTCATGTTTTATTATATTGTTAATTGGTTTTTTTGCACTTATCTCACCTGTGACCTGAATCCTGAAGATAAAGAAGTCACAAAAAATTAAAATCACCTGTTTAGTCAAAGTGTTTCTGCTTGACTGTAATAATAACTAAAGATCCAGAAAATCACAGGTGTCTCAGTTCCACCAACATTCCAGTAATCCACGACATGAGCATAACACAACAAAGGTATGGTGCAGTATGGTGTCTGTCGGCTGAAGGCTAGCTGGTGCTCCCGTGATTATCCTTAATCAGAAGGATGGTCTTACATCCAGGGACTGAGTTGCAAAAGATGCAGTTTCTCTAATACGCAGTGTGATGGTACATAAGGGTTTCTGCAAAAATGGAAGAAAATAAAACAGAAAATAAAAATAAGATCACAGTACAAATGAGGGAAAACGTCACAGTGTTTGAAGCCACATTATGAACCACCTAAACTGTTCAGGTAGTGAATAACTCGTAAGACGTAGCTACGTCAAATCTGCATCAGCGTAGCAAAACAGAGTCATTATAGACACAATAGATGTGACGCACACCAGCATTAACAAATAAAGGCTTTCACTCAGCCGCTGTTTTTCATGGTCAGCCTGGGAGAAAACCAGTCGTCAGCTAGGCTGCAATCCCCTGACTGGGTGAATTTACCTGAACAGTTTATTTGGTTCATAACGTGGCTTCAAACACTGACTGTGTCTTTCATCTTTGGTGTGAATGCTGATGAGCATTCACAGTATTGTTATCCAATTAATTTTTTGCTAAATGAACTTCTGTATATTGTTTACATGACTGAAATAAAATTAACACAAAAAATCTTTATTATTATCTTTTCCATATGTTTTTTTTTTTGTACACTATCTCCTTCAGCGTCATTAAAGTAAAAATAAATTAATTAATTAAAGCACCATTTAAACACCATCACCAGTCTTTGTCTCCATCCGACTACACTTCTGCGGTATGAACGACCTTCCGATGTCGTTGCTGTATATCCTGGTGGTGTGGATCTGTGAATCGATGTCTCGTTCACTCTTGGCATACAGCTCGATGTCATCCGTGTAGAGGAGGTGGCTGATGATTGCTCGATTCTATAGTCGGTATCTGTAGCCAGTCTTGTCAACGATCTCACTGAGGGGGTTTCATGCCTATGCAGATCAGCACTGGGGACAGAGCATCTCCTTCAATCAGCTGTCCAAGCCTGCAGTGAGTCTTTGTTTGGCACTTTCAAAGGTCTCCGGAATTAAAATAAATAAATAAATAAAAATCCCAGTTATCCAAAGTTTTGGCAGCAGAAAAAAATATTGTACATCCAAAAACAAATTTCCTTATGAGAAAATTAGATTGAACCTTGAGCATCTCTGCATAAGTGAGATAACTGCACTTCACTTCCACAGTCTTACTGAGCATGTGCAGAGGAAATGTAATATTGCCCGCAGTCTCTAGTATTTAGACCACCAGTGTGCCCCCCACCCCTCATATACAAAAAAAAAAGGGGGGGGGGGGTGAGAACTAGGAGACTGTAATTCCACGTTATGTCACTGACGGTGGATGCAGTTCATTTGTTAATTCTAGGAAACCTAATGCAGGCTGACCAGTTAATTCCTGAGCAGGGTTATTGTTGACACTCCCTATTGTGTAAGTCCTGCTGTCAGTGCAGATAAATGAAGAACAGAAAGGACTTTTTCTTTCACAGAACAGATCTGTTGTGTTTCTGTCCTTTATAATCTCTGAGTGAATCATGCAGCACAAACAGAAACTGCTTCTTTAAACAAAACTTCAGTGCTGACATTTGAACTTTACATTCTTAGTCATTAGTCATAATTTCAAAACCAAGAGTTGGGTCATTGTTCTTCTGACGTTATTGTGTTGTTATTGTTTAAGTTAAGTTTAAAGAAAATGCTGACAGCTGTCTCCACTCTGTGATTGGTTGTTATCAGAGTTACAGCCGAATAATAAGAGACAGGTTCACTATTTTTTGACTCGCACATGCTCAAATTTTTAAGAGCAGAATAAATATAAATATTTATAAATAATATATATATAAATATTTATTATTTATAAATATTTATATTTATAAATAATAAATATAAATATATTTATATATTTATTAAATATAAATATTATAAATATAAATAGATTTATATATTATACATACATATATAACATATTAGTATTATATATAAATATATTTATTATTTATAAATATAAATTATTTATTATTTAAAGTAGAACTTCAGCAGAATCAGTGAAAGAGCTTGCAACCATTCTCCAATAATCACTCACTTTACTGCCACCATAACAGATCCAATACCAGAGAGTGCTCAGTATGTGTGCTGCCCTTAAAGACAGTTCGGTTCTGTGAACATTAAGTGCTTAACATTGGCCCAGGACATGAGGTAGGGATGGTCATTGTCTCTGTGTTCGAAAAAATCCACAAATATATTTCTCTAAATCTGATAAATATCCTACTGATCGGTTCAGTTTCAGAAAAACATGAAGTTTAAACTGCTGGGCTACATTTTTATGTTCAGTGCAAGATTTAGAGGATTTCTTCCAGTCCAGCCTGAATCTTGGGTTCCAGGTAGTCGTCCCTCAGAGGTACAGAAACACATTTCATTAATCTGCTTTTTCTTAAATGTCTATAGTTTCTCATAATGAGGTCAGTGTAAGGAATAGGGCCCACTAAATATAGACAAATGTAATTCCTTCATGTCATTTGATCTGTTCAGCTCACTGTGTTATGCTCATTAACTAAATCGGGATTACAGAGGTTGTGTAAATAAAACTTCCTCAGTGGAAGGAACTCAACTCTCCAGGCTGCACAGCGTGAGCCTGAATTTATCACAACAAATGTCTCATAGTGCACATAAAACATTTGCATATTAAAAAAAAATACTTTCATTGTAATCAGTAGAACCCCCTCCAATGATTGGATTGGATACTGGCACTGTACTACCCTCTGGGATTTGAAGTCGACCTCTCTGTCGGAGGGTCATGATGTTTGCGCTGAAGATTCATCCAGAAGTATTTCATGTATGAATGCCTGTTTTGATTATCCAGAATATCATTACTGAGCTCTCTGTAGAAATCCAATGAAGGCAGAATCAGATCAAAGATTGGCAGGCAAAGCTCTAAACATCGAAGCTTGTTCACATTCATCTGTGTCCATCACATCATGTGAATCAAGTTTGGGTTCCCTAAAGGCAGAGTTGGAGACAAAAGGCGAAGCTGAGGAGATGGAAGAAGACAAAGATGAAGGAGTGAGCAGGACGACCCTCGCTGCTGTCGAACACGCTTTTCGAGTCAGTAGTAGTGGTAACCATTGTGGTGGTGTAGGTACTGCTGGTAGTGGTAGTGACGGAGACATTGGTGGGGTTGGCGGAGTTGGTGATATTCAAGGCTGGAGACAAGAGTGACTTGACCGTCTCAGACAGGAAGGAGTCAAAGGTGCTCAGTCTGGTGAAGGTCATGACTGAGCTTCGTCTCCTCCTGGCAGAGGAGCTTGGAGCTGTTAACACGACCGCCTGGAACCAAGAGCCGCCCTGCTTACACATCAGCGGGCCGCCAGAATCACCCTGAACAAAGAGACAGGAAAGTTAGTGTTTCAGAGTTTGAGACACTCTGTTTACTAGAATGTGTGTAATGTAATGTGTATGTGTTAGTCCCCATAGGGAAATAGTTCCTCTGCATTTAACCCATTCACCCAGTGAAGCAGTGGGCAGCCACCAATGCAGCGCCCGGGGAGCAGTGTGTAGGGACGGTACCTTGCTCAGGGGTACCTCAGGGTAGCCGTTCAGTGGAGTTGAACCCCCGACCTTCCGATCATGGGGCCACCACTCTACCTACTGAGCTATCCCTGCCCAGTGAAAACCTTGGACCAAGATTATATTAACTACCTATAACTAAACGACCAGATTCAACTAGGTGTTAAAAACATTTTAGACAGTTGTAACAACAACAACAATAATAATCAGAATACATTCACTCTAATAAGAAATTTAGGCTTAAAACAAACATACAAAGGCACTAAATTGTGGCTCGGGCAGTAGCTGAAGCAAAAACTCGGGTGTGGGAGAAGTTTGGAGAGACGGAGAGTTCTTGACAGACGGATTGGGGCTGCAGCTGCAGTGATGCGGACGCTGCACCGGTCCGTCGTGGTGAAGAGGGAGCTGAGTGTAAAAGCGAAGCTCTCAATTTACCGGTTGATCTACGTCCCTACCCTCACCTATGGTCACGAGCTGTGGGTAGTGACCGAAAGAACGAGATCGCGGATACAAGCGTTGGAAATGAGCTTCCTCCGAAGGGTGGCTGGCCTTTTCCTTAGAGATAGCGTGACAAGTTCGGCCATCTGGGAGGGGCTCAGAGTAGAGCAGCTGCTTCTCCACATCGAAAGGAGCCAGCTGAGGTGGTTCGGGAATCTGACAAGGATGCCTCCTTATGGAGAGGTGTACCGGGCATGTGCCACCGGGAGGAGGCCCCAGGGCAGACGCACGACACGCTTGAGAGATTATATCTCTCGGCTGGCCTGGGAACGCCTTGGTGTTCCCCCGGATAAGCTAGAGGAGGTGGCTGGGGAGAGGGAAGTCTGGGCCCCTGCGACCCGGCTCCGGATAAAGCGGATGAAGATGGATGGATGGATGGCACTAAATTAAATTAGCCTTAAATCTAATTGGCCCATAATGAAGACTGAGATTTCAAAGCTGGAAATTCTTACATGTTTATAAAGATTCCAAGCATTGTAAGCCCTGTGGAAATTGAAAATGATGAAACTATCCAAATTCATCACGTGGCTCTGATAAGCAGCTAAATCCAAGGTCCAGAATAAACAACATGTCAGCAGACAGTGTTATAAGAAGAAGAATCCAGTCATTTACCTGCTGCAGTGCAAACACGTCTGTACAGATGCTCTCACTCGATGATGAGTTCCCACAGTTTACCACCGAGGTCTGAAACTGCTGCATAACTTCCTCAGCTAACATAATGAAAGATAAGAAAATCCTGATGTTTGACTAAAGAAACTGTAAGTGCAGTGGTCCACATGTGTAATCTGAGAGATGGACTGGTGCAGAGTCTGGGCAGAACTCTGTCAGCCTTCATGTTGCTGACTCACCTCCTCCTCTTCCAGGACTCCAACCGGCCGCCCAGCACGCCAAGCCCTCGGCGAAGGTTCTCCCGTTGTCCAAGCAGATGGGCTGGATGTAGTCGGTCAAGGTGGGCTGGGCAGATAGACGGAGGATGGCTATGTTGGTCCCGGTCGTGTTGCTCAGAGTGATATTTGTCACGTTCAGCGTCACCTCAAAGGGGTTGGATCCATTTAGCTTCAGACGCCCCAACACGACAGTCCACTCGGACGCTACAGGGGAGCTGTGGGAGGAACGAAGCACACAAACATAAACTTCATCAGCTTCAAACAAAATCTACACCTTTACGCTCAACTTCATGGGACCCAAGTTTTACAGACTTGAACCTGGTGACATTCAGGCCTGGTTCTAATTAAAGAGGTATATATTTAACTAGAAGACCCAGAGAGCTAATCAGTTAATGGTGAAGTTTTTCTCTTTGATTTAATTTGAAAAAAAGTGCAAAACACGTCACAGAAAATGTTGCTGATGAAAAAAACAATCACAGCCGCAGCGTACTGAGTCGAAGCCTTGCTTTATCTTTATAGAGCTGCACATCAGGTTACACTGTAAATGACAATGTACCCATGGACTAGTTTTAACACAGAATCAGCTTAAATGCTAACCATGTGTTGGACTGATCAGCTACATGTGTGGAAAGTGTGGAAGTGTGGCACCATCAGGTGATGTGGGCTGGCACTGAGATCATCTGATCTGCTGGGACTGTGTTCAGTTTTCATTTTTAAAGACTCGCTCATTTCCTTAAAGGGATGGTTACATTTTCAGTCTTTTGGGCACAGTTTTCACTGGTGGATTAATCCACAGTGGAATAAAGTTTGTTTACAAAATTTTGACTCAGTGGAAAGAGAGAGTGTTCAGTCTCAAAAAGATCTCCACCATGTTTTTTGACCACCATCGGTGGTTGTTCATCTGCATGTTTATGCTTTTAATTTAATTCTGTACCTTTACTTTAGATTTTTCATGTTGTAATCCAAAAAGTGTTGAACAGCTGCAAACTAAACTTTTCTTCATGTTGTCTGTGAAGGTTCTCAGTCATCCAGGTCATCGTAGTCTAAGGAGCTTGGAAAGAAACGTGTCTGGACTTCTTTAAGTTGCTTGAAGACCTCTCATCCGAGAAGCTTCTTCAGTTCTAAAGGTCAAATGGTGGAAAGTCCCAGATTCAAATCCCGTGGGAGTGTCCCCCCCAGAGAGGGACAACAGGACCCCCCTTCTTCATGTTGGAGCTTGATGGTGATTTGATTCCTGCCAGTCTTTTCCCAGTAAAGGTTTTTAATAGTGATTATCAGAGCCAGCACTACCATTTTGGACGGTAGACAGATTTTTTTAATTCCACCTGAGATAATCATCTTGGTATTGGCTCTGCCTCTTAGATCTTCGCTGTCAAATAGGGAAAATATGTTTCAACATAAAATGTAAATATGTGGTACAACTGGTCCGTGGTACAACTTTTGCTTGTGCTGTTGTTGGTCTGTCAGCCAGCTATGGAGAAGAATTCTAGACTACAAAGAGCTGAAGTGAAACTGAAGGTTTAAAACAATGAATAGTATCCACTGCAGCCGCTGTCTGTACCCTTTATGCTGCATTTTTTTTTCAAATCTTTAATGATTTTCTTGTGCCTCTTTTTGTGAACTCAACTGTCTCTTTTTCTCTTCCGGTTCTGGCCCACTTGTCAACTAATCAGCATTTGACTGATGCACAGTGTCATCAATGTCAACTGGACGTGAACACGACTGTGGTGGAGGGAAAGTCATGTCATTTACTCAGTCCCCAGAGGATGAACTGTATCATTGTCTGTCCAAACTTCAACTGACCTTGAGAAGCAGTTGGCGTTGCTCAACACTGAGTCCAAGGCCACCAGAGACCCACCACACACGTGACTTCCATTCTTCTGTAGGCTCGCCATCCACGGCCACGAACCAGCCACCACTGAGGGTCCCCCCATGTTGCGAGAATTCCTTGGAGCTTGTCCACAGACCAGTGCTGAAAAAATAAACGGAGGAAGACACAAAGAAATTTTAAAAACTTGGACTGCATGAACCCATCAGCTTGAGGTCAGGTAGGTTAGACCAAACCATTTTTTAATAAAGTGTTTTCGTGATGGACACTCACAGTGGGGAGTGGTCGAAGGTCGCGTGGTTGTTGTAATGATGGCGGCTCTGTTGGTGGTTGTTGCAGGGACTGTGGTTGTTGTGGTGGGGATTGTGGTTGCAGGTGTGGTAGTGGTGGTTGAAGGTGTGGTGGTGGTTGGAGGTGTGGTGGTGGTTGAAGGTGTGGTGGTGGTTGGCACTGGTAGCAGTCCTGTGCAGGAGACACTGAGGTCACTGTTGGTCCCAGTGGACGTGAACGTCATGAAGCCCGGCTGGTTGGAGGAGATCTGGCTGTTGATCCAGGTCTGGTACTGGGATACTCTGGCGTAGACTCCTGGAAGATTCGGCCTGGCGCAACCTGTTCCAAAACTGACGACTCCCGCCTGAATCCAGCGACCGTTCTGCTTGATCACCATTGGACCTCCTGAATCCCCCTTTGAGAGCAGAAACATTTACTGTTAGCTGAGGAGAAGAAACTGTAGAAGGTGAAAATGTGCCAAACACAGGTAACAACAATCACCTGACAGGAGTCCTTTCCTCCTGCACTTAACCCGGCACAGATCATGTTGTCAGTGATTGTTCCCACTCCATAGTCACAGTTACACTGCCTGTTTCCCACAACAGGAACCTCCACCTCCATCAGGTTTTGTGGAGAAGGAAGGGGCACTGAGACGGACAAAAAAATCAAACAAAAATCTGCTCAAAAAGTTCAACATTTATTGTCCTATCTGCTTGTGGAACATGTGGGTGGTCAGCATAAGTTTGGTACCAGAATGATCTTGTAGCCACGATTCCTCATGTATCAACCTCATTATATAATAACCTCATGTTTTAAAAGCCATCCATCCATCTTCTTCCGCTTTATACCTAAGCAGAGAAGCCCAGACCTCCCTCTCCCCAGCCACCTCCTCTAGCTTGTCTGGGGGGATACCAAGGCGTTCCCAGGCCAGCCGAGAGATATAATCTCTCAAGCGTGTCGTGCGTCTGCCCTGGGGCCTCCTCCCGGTGGCACATGCCCGGTACACCTCCCCATAAGGTGCCCAGGAGGCATCCTTGTCAGATTCCCGAACCACCTCAGCTGGCTCCTTTCGATGTGGAGAAGCAGTGGCTCTACTCTGAGCCCCTCCCAGATGGCCGAACTTGTCACCCTATCTCTAAGGAAAAGGCCAGCCACCCTTCGGAGGAAGCTCATTTCCAACGCTTGTATCCGCTATCTCATTCTTTCGGTCGTGACCATAGGTGAGAGTAGGGACATAGATCGACCGGTAAATTGAGAGTTTTGCTTTTAAGCTCAGCTCGTTCTTCACCACGAGGGACTGATGCAGCGAGACCCCGAGATACTCAAACTCCTCCACTTGAGGCAGGAACTCATCTCTGACCCGGCGTGGGCACTCCACCCTTTTCCGGATGAGAACCATGGCCTCAGATTTGGAGGTGCTGATCCTCAATCCCGCTGCTTCACACTCAGCTGCAAACCATTCCAGTGCGAGCTGGAGGCTGTTACCCATTGAAGCCAACAGAACCACATATCTGCGGAAAGCATAGTTGAGATTCTGAGGCCACCGAAGTGAAAGCCCTTCGCCACTTGGCTGCACCTAGAAATTCTATCCATAAAAGTTATGAACAGAATCGGTGACAAAGGGCAGCCCTGGAGAAGCCCATCACCCACTGGGAACGAGTCCAACTTATTGCCGGCTATGCGAACCAAGCTCTTGCAACGGTTGTATAGGGATTGAATGACCTGTAGCAATGGACCAGACATCCTATACTCCCGCAGCAGCCCCCACAGGACACCCTGAGGGCCACGGTCGAATGCCTTCTCCAAGTCCACAAAACACATGTAGACTGGTTGGGCAAACTCCTATGCACCCTCGAGTATCCTTGAGAGGATAAAGAGCTGGTCCAGTGTTCCGTGACCAGGACGAAAACCGCATTGCTCTTCCTGTATCCAAGGTTCCACACCCTGGCATAAACTTTCCCGGGGAGGCTGAGGAGTGTGATCCCCCTGTAGTTGGAACACACCCTCCGGTCCCCCTTGCTAAAAATTGGAACTACCACCCGGGTCTGCCAGTCCAGGGGTAACCGCCCCTGATCTCCCTCCGTTTCTTTCCCTCCGTGGTCCTTGTCCCTAGTCTCTTGTCTCCAGTATCTTTGTGTTTAGTATTAGTTCCTAGTTTTGGTTTGTTTTTGCAAGTTTATTGTTTATGGAGGGTTTTTTTTTTCTGCAACTGCAATAAAGCAGCCTCTAGGAGTTTACCCCTCCGTCTGAGTGTCCTGCATTTTGGGTCCTACATCCTGACTGCCACAGCCATTTCATAACATTAACACTACAGAAACATGTATCGGATTGACTTTGTTCAGGAGCAAGCCAGTGGGATAAAACACCTCTAATTTACAGTAATGTGAATCACACATGGTAAAATTTAGGTAGAGCTTATTTGTCTGTCCGTCTTCAGACAGTAGTTCTTGTAAAGCACCAGAATATTATCACATGCTCTGTGGCAGGGTGTGGTCTGTGGTTCCACTGCAGAGGGGATAGTGGGTTCAGGCGGCAGTACCAGGGAGGCTGGCAGACCAACTGGCACCAATGTGGTATTCCATACTTTAGTAAGTGGCTGGAATTAGAGGGGAAAGGTGGAACTGTATGGGCTCAAATTGTGGTCATAAATAAATTGTAGTAATAAGCTCAGTAAAGCGGCAAACCCATCTGTTCTCTGACTGGACTGTTACATTTTTGATTGACATGACATTGACCAATCAGCTGAAGGGAAGAAAAATCGGGTCAAAATTCATACTTGTTGAAACGCACACACAAGCGAGGGCACGTAAGTCCAGTTTTTGCTTTTTATCTGTAAACAGACCTTAACAAAAAAAACTGTAACTTGTGTAAATATTTTTTTACAAACACAAATCTTTTTCACACACACACACACACACACACACACACACACACACACACACACACACACACACACACACACACACACACACACACACACACACAAACAAACTTCCTGTTTTACTTTGAAGGTATGTGTCTTATGTCTTTGCGTCCTCGTTTCGTCAGCTCTGATTTCTCCCTGGATTCAAGTTTCAGTTTGGTTTCATTAGTTTCCCGGTTTAGAGTTTTCTTAGTTCCCTGTGTTTACTATCTCCGCTCCTGATGAATCCTGCACTTCTTGTAAACAAAGCTCGTTCTCATCACAACCTCTGCCTGCACGGGTCCTCACCTCACCTCCACATAGCCTGCCTTGCCAGCCAGGACAATTTATAGATGCATGAACATAAAAATGTCAATGACCAACATGGAGAAATGTTTCATGAAGACATTGTAAACAAGGAGAAATGCGACAAGGCAAAGTGGAGCCTGGCAGAGTTGGAAGACTTTTGTTGAAGACTGGTACACAACTCACCACACAATGACTTGCTGCATATCATTTCTAGGTTGCTTACATTTGAATATAAAATGTATTCAGTAAGCAGGAAAAACTTGAAAAGCGATGGGCAGTGCTACCTGGCAATAAAAAGATAAGACAAGCAATCTTGCAGCTGTTTCTGCATAAGTAAGACTTAACATCTGCAAAGAGAAAATCAAGATCATGGAAATAAATATAGCTGTCTCAGAAGTGGTAACACAGACATGGATTCCTTCCCTTACATTGGGAGTGTCATTAAAAGTTGGGAGAACAGACAAAGCAAAAGCCTTCTTACAGCTGAAGAACATCTGGAACCAGAGAATACAAGATTACCTCTCTGAACGAGAGGCCAAAGAATTTATGGCAACAAGATGCCTGAAAAGATACCAAGACGCTGAGATACAGATGGCATCAGACGGTTTGTTCTAGCCATTATTTTCTATTGAAGGCACAATTCAAATTTAAAAATGAAACATTTTAAAAATAATGTGTTTGCAGTCATCAGAATCTCTTTAGCTCACAGAAGAAGAATTATCCATCCATCCGCTTCCGCTTATCCTTTTTCAGGGTCGCGGGGGGCGCTGGAGCCTATCCCAGCTGTCATAGGGCGAGAGGCAGGGTACACCCTGGACAGGTCGCCAGTCTGTCGCAGGGCTAACATACAGGGACAGACAACCATTCGCACTCACTTTCATTCACACATTCACACCTAGTGACAATTTGGGTTATCCAATTAAACCTATCCCCACTAAGTGCATGTCTTTGGACGGTGGGAGGAAGCCGGAGTACCCGGAGGGAACCCACGCAAACACGGGGAGAACATGCAAACTCCACACAGAAAGACCCCGGCCTGATGGTGGAATTGAACTCAGGACCTTCTTGCTGTGCGGCAACAGTGCTAACCACCGTGCCACCGTGCTGCCAAGAAGAATTATATTGCTCTAAATATTTCTGAGACAGCACTCTTATTTCCTGCATTATAATCAACTTTACTCTAAAACCAATCTGGTGTCTTTATGACCCACCTCCTTCTCCAATGTTGCCCCAGCCGGTGACCCAGCTGTTAACACCGCTGTAGAAGATGCTGTCTGAAGCTGCCAGGCAGACGGGAGAAATGTAGTTGTTGAAAGTCACCGGCGAGGAGAGCCTCAGCAGGCAGATGTCGTTGTCGTTGGTACCAGAGTTGTAGTTTGGATGTTTGATGATCTGTGTTACTGTCCGAGACTCTGCATTGGGATTAGATCTCTGTAGACTCTGATGGCCCAGATTCACAGTCAGACCGCTTGCAGTAATGCTAGGATCAGGAAACGAAACGATGCACAATTATTGTGATTGTTAAAATGAAATGACATCTTTGACTTTCTGCCCTGTTAGCTATTTATCGTGTTACACCCCTGGTCCCCTGATGGGGAGTTTTCATAATGTCTTTATTCCACTAAATCTTGTTTAGAGTGCAGCTTCAGCCTCATTACTCACGTTTCAAAGCAGTGAGCAGCAGTCAGCACCCACTGACTGTTAATGAGGGATCCTCCACAGAAGTGGGACCCAAATCTTTGCAGACTGACCTGCCAGGGCCAGCTGCCAACAGGGGCCACCTGTCCTCCTACAATCCTGGTGTTCAGAGACGCCTTACCACAAACTGAAGACCGACATTAAAACACAGAGTGAGCATTACTGTAGGAGCTGTAAACTCTCAGCATTACAAACTGCTGAGTGAGGACACAGTGATCCTGGAGTCTACAGTTCACTCACAAACTAATATTCATATGAAACAAAAGATTTATTACACATAACATTAAATCATTACACAAAGAAGCTTTTTCTTACCATCCAGCTGTGACTCAGACTCTGAAACACAGAAAACAATAGTGGTAAAATTGACTGGCTGTGATTAGCTGAAAACATCCAGCAGAGGCTCCAGCAGAGAGTCAGTCCCCACAGACTCCCATATTAAAACGTTACAGCAGAAATAAAAATGTTTACAGCCTGTGCACACAGTGGATGTTGTTCCACTAATACCACTACTACATTACTGCAGAGACTGACAGTGTTATGTTCATTCATCCATCTCAGGGTCAGAGGACAGTATGACACAGAAATTTAAAGAAACACAACACTGACTTCAGTTAAAGGTTCACATTCAAACACCAGACAAACAGATGCACGCAATCAAAATATAGTTTTCCAAAGGTAGGTGTCCAACATCACCTCAGCTGTAGTAATTATTCTCATGTGTCCCATGAGTGGATAAATATTAGTAATGATACTAATGCATTAGTAATATTTATCCATAAGTCATGAGAACCTTAACTTCACCATGAACATGAACATGTCTTCACATTCTTGCTATTGTATTTTAAAGTTATGCTTACTGAAGCCTACATAATTGTACCAAATAAAGTGACTTCCTTCATTCATGTGCAAGAGAAGCATTAGAAATATCCTGTCTCAGAGTGACGCTGAAAAACTAGTTTATGCATTTATTACTTCCAGGCTGGACGACTGTAATTCATTATTATCAGGATGTCCTAAAAACTCCTGCTCCTCACTACAGATGGCACGATACCACTTTTTTATGTCCGATACCTATACCGATAACATAAATTTGGATATCTGCCGATACCAATATGAATCCGATATAGTGTGTTTTAATCAATAAAACTGTTTTCTTAATATATTGCTGCATTTTGTATAAGTTCAAACTCAAGTTTAAATAAACAACAACACTAAAGCTATTCTGTTACACCTGTATGTAAAGAATACACTGCACCCAAAATATTTCAAAGCTCATGAATACTGATCAATCTAAAAAACTTAAACCTGCTCCATCCTCCCTATTCTGGTATTTTAAAGAGTACTTAGCAGAAATATTAAGCAACCTAACTAACAGGGTTGCAAACTCCCAGCAAAAAAAAAAAAATATATATAGGGAACCACCCCCCACCCTCCACCTCATGATGCTTAATCGACGTAATCAACTTTAATTTGATGCAGTGTGAAAAAAAATGCACATAAATGAATTATTTTTCAAGAAATATTAAATAGATTCAACATCTTTCTTCAACAGAATTGCAGACTGCACAGATGGTACCTTCCCAAAGGAAAAAGTAGTATAGCTTACTAGGGTATATTAGACTTAACAGTTACTATACACAGTTATGGACTTCTATACATTTTACATCAGATTAAAACTTTGGGTGTAAGATTCGGATAATTATTTATTAAAAGCTCGACATTTTAAATGAGAATAAGAAAGAAAAGTATGTCTTTGTGCCCCCTTTTCCCTGTTCATGCCCTATCGGCCCCCCTGGCTAAACTTTGCTAGATCCGCCCCTGCACAGTTACAGCCGTCAGCTGTAGAAAAAGATCCTCGAGTAGAAAGTAATATTAAATAAATTCTAACAACAGCTGATCAAGCTTAAACGTGCTGCTGTTGTTCAGCCGCTGGTTTCCTCTTTCTGGCGCGAAGAACAAAAACAAAGAAGAGAGACGGACTCGCGACAGAAAAGCCGATCAGCTGATCATTGATCAGTTTGATGATTGACGTAGCAGCAGGAGAGGGAGGGAGAGGGAGTGGCTCCATATATCGGTTGTTAAGCTTAACGCTGGAATGCTTTACAAACATTCAGAGATGAACTTACACACTTGCTTTACTTCTCTCTGGGATCACTTCCTCGGAGATGAAATGCTGGTTTGGTAGCGAGGCTACAAATACACACAGCTGCTCTATCACGTGACCACACTGCTCCGACGTGCTACGGTTATGAGCCGAGTTACGCCATGTCGCAAGTTTTGTGAGGTGCTTTTTTGATATTTAATGGATCGGATTACATTTTTTATTCCTCTCTGATATCCGATCCAGTAATTTACGTCAGTATCGGACCGATACCGATACGTAATATCGGATCGGTCCATCTCTACTCCTCACATACAAGGTCTTAAATAATCAGGCCCCATCTTATCTTAACTTTTCAGCCTTCAGTTAATCCAAAATTAGAAAGAGAAAGCAGATTTCTGCTGTATTGGCTTCCCTTCATTGGCTCCCTGTTACATCCAGAATCGAATTAATCAGGCCCCATCTTATCTTAATGACCTTGTAGTACCATATCACCCTATTAGAGCACTTCGCTCTCGCTCTGCAGGCCTACTTGTTGTTCCTAGAGTATTTAAAAGTAGAATGGGAGGCAGAGCCTTCAGTTTTCAGGCCCCTCTTCTGTGGAACCAGCTTCCAGTTTGGATTCAGGAGACAGACACTATCTCTACTTTCAAGATCAGGCTTCAAACTTTCCTTTTTGCTAAAGCATATAGTTAGGGCTGGACCAGGTGATCTTAGTTACACCGCAGGGCTAAGGTTTAAGATTTTGATGATTTGATGACATATAAAGAAAATTCAAATTTTGTTATCACCAACAAAAATAACTTTTGAATATCCAACTCACGACATATTTGTCACGCCGTTAGGCGTCTCATAGCAGTGCAAAAGGTACCTTTCCACATCCTCATGAAACACTCTGGTTTCTCAATTGAATCGAATAGAAGACATGCTTAGAGAAGAGGCTCTAGCGTCCATTCCAACCTTAACCACAACCTGAACCCTATCACAAAGTGTTTTCCAAAGTGATTCATGATCAAAAGTACATAATGCTTTGTTAGGTTGATTTTCATGCCACATGTAAAACCCATCTATAGATTCATTCCAACCCGCTCTCATGCCTCCCTACGGATCCCCGCAAGGGACATGGGAGAATTTTTTTTTTTAAAAAACTCGGGATCTCGCAAAACTTTTACGAGATCTCGCAAAAGTTTTAGCCGCATTCTTCGGAGGCCGCCAGCTCGAAGCCGACCCGGAGGTCGAGGCACGATGTGCCGGGAGAGCGGTGTTCCTCCCGGCTGTAGTAGGTCTCGACCTCCCGTCAGCTTCGAGATGGTGGGTGTCAGATCTCTGAAAACTTCGGAGCACTTTTGCAAATATGTGATGTCTTGTAAACCGAGCAGATATCTGACGTTTACACAACTACAATTATGCTTCAAAATATCTTAAAAGTGTATTTTGTGACCCAGAAAGAGTAATATTACAACTAAGTAGCTGCCGCCATTGTTGGAATTCAACTTTTGCGAGATCTCGCAAAACTTTTGCGAGATCTCGCAAAAGTCTGTCTTAATTTTTTTTTCTCCCATGTCCCCTGCGGGGCTCCGTACCTCCCAACGCATAACATACGGATGAATTGTCACAGCCGTCGGTATGTTGCGTGCTGGGATGAATGTGTTGGAATGTACAATCTACAAAGGACTGTGAGCCACATATTTACACTGTAATACCTGTTCTAAGTGTTCTAAGTCCTAAGTGTTGATGAATACCACCCATATTAGAAAATATGGTGAAGTAACCAAAAAGAAACTGAAATGAACATAAAAAGGAATTTCAGGGTATTAAGAGGGGAACGTTTTTATTTCGATGTGCAGTTATTGCCAGTTATGTGACTTTGGGAGATTTTATTCCACTTTTCCATTTTTCCAGTGCCTTTCTTAATTTGATTATTTTCCCTTCGTCCACCCAGTGTGATATTCCCTCCTGCTTCGAAAAGTGAATTTTTAAATTCCAGGATTTCCTGCAGTGTCACTTTAAAGTGAAGCGCTGTGCTCCTGAGTGTTTTCACCCTCTGAGTCGTACCTGATGCAGGTGTGTGCAGAGAGCTCTTACCTTGGGTCAGGAGCATCAGCCCAGCAGCCAAACACATCACTTTGTAGAAAGCCATTGCTGTAAGATCCAAACCTCCAGACCTGCTGAGGCATAAATAACCTTCCTCTCTCCTCCTCCTCTCTGTCTGCATTAAGCACACCTCTCTCTGACACCTGTCTGACGACACGCCCAACACCTCACTGCAGCTCACCATTTCAGCTTTCAGGCAGCAATGTTGAACGTTTTTATTAATCCTTTCCAGCAGTCCTGTCTATGTCCTTCAGCTCCCTGACTATCCCACTTCTTCTCTCTTCATCTGAATGCTTTCCTGTACTTCCTCATTCCAACACCAAGTCTTCTTCAGTACACCAAACACCTTCTTGGATGTTTCCCTCAGTGCTTTCCCAGCTATCTGGTAACTTTTTCTTACCACCCAGAGCTCTCCATCTCTTATTTTAGCTGCTTCCTCTTCTTCATGTTTAAAGTCTTCCTAATGACTGCCATCGAATTCTCCCCTGAGACCACTGTGCAGTCTCATATCTCAGATTGCAGTTTCTACAAAAGATATACTTTTATCACCCAGCAACATCAGTTTCTTTATTTATTTTCTTTCTGTCAAACACAAAATGTAACAAAAACAGCAAATATTTTGTTCGTTAAAAGATTCTGTGCCACCCATCCATCCAAAGACAGGTTGTTTCTCTCATCAGTATGATAAATCCACTTATTTCATATGATTTGAATCAGGTTTTTGTGAATGAATGAGCTAGATACACAAGATGAAGATACACAACACATCTGTTCTGTGAAGGAAACAGATTCATTTCATATTTATCTGCAGTGACAGCGGGACTGACACAATAGGAAGTGCCAACAATGAGCCTGCCCAGGAATAAACCGGTCAGACTGCACCAGGTTTCCCCGAATGAACAAATGAACTGAGTTCACTGCCAGTTATATAACGTGAAAGCGTAGTCTTCTATTTCTCAGTGATAGCTCCAGTTTTCTTTATTTTGTAGAGGTGGCATGGGGACACTGAGGGCAATATTAAACACTCTGCACATGCTCAGTAGGAGTGCAGTTACTTCCCTTATGCAGACGAGAACAAAACTGATTTTCTCAGAAGGAAATGAAGAAGACACCTTTGAGTCACAAAGACAATAGAGATTATTTATATTTTCTATGGTTATACTATATAAATAATAAGTAACTGGTCTAATTAGGTTTAGCTGTGTCTCCCTCCTGTGTGCCATTTCCTTGTTACCTTGTGTGTGTATATTTGGGGGGGGGGGGTGTCCAAATTCATAGGCTGCTTCCTCCTGAGGCCGCATTTGTGGGCCGATTTCATCACAGCGACGCGACGAAGGCTGTCCAAATTCATCGACTCCTCCGAATGCGGCCGACAAATGCGTCCTCCTTTTCCCCAGATTTGAAGGATGGGTCGGGTGTGTCCTTCATGGTCCACCATATCCCAGAATTCATAGCGCGGCCCAGCCAAACTCCAGTTTCCAACAATGGTGGCAGCTACTAAGTTTTAATATCACTCTTATTAATCTTTCTGGGTCACAAAATAAACTTTTTTTATTTATTTTTTTATATTCTTTATTTCTACAATATTACCTCACAAAGATGATTACAGGCATTAATTAACACAGTTTACAAGAGAAAAACGAAACAAAACGAGAAGAAAGAGAGAGAGAAAAAAAAAAAAAGGAATAAAATTATATATATATATATAAAATAAAAGGAGAAAGCTCTGTCGGGAGTAAGCAATTAACTAAATTGGTGGTTTCAAGCTTTAAAGAGAAAATTCGGTTTATAGGTATTAACGTATTGGACCCACTTATCCCAACACAGATGGAACCAGGCCATCCTGTCATTAACATGAGCTGTTACTTCCTCCATCCTATATATCTCTAACGTAATTTCCCACCATAATGACAAAGTCGGTATGTCTTGCGAGGACCATTTCTTTGTTATACATTTCTTACTTGCAACCAATAAAGCTCTTAACAGACATATGTCATTTTTGGACCAGTTCTGCGGTATACAGCCAAAAAAATTTGTCTTCATATCCTGAGGGAATGTACAGTTAAAAATGCCTTGTAATATACCATGAATGTCTTTCCAGTAAGTCCGTAGCACAGGACAGTCCCACATAATATGGGTGTGATGGGCTCCTTTATCCACAGTTTCTCAAGCACACGGGAGGATTCCCATCATAGTGAGCCTTTTGACATGGAGTGATAAAGAACCTTATCAGAGTTTTCCATCCGAACTCCCTCCAGCTTTTGGAGGAAGTACTCCTCCATTGCCATTCCCACATCTGAGTCCATTCTTCCCTAGAAATACACATCCCTCCCTCCTTTTCCCATAACATCTTCACATAATCAGTTGAGTGTGGAAGCTTATTCATAAAAAAATTGTACCAAAAAGAAATGAGTTGTGTGTCAACATCCCCACTGTACGCCTGTCTAAATAAAGTTACCAATTCCACGTTAGTATTTGACATCACAAAATAAACTTTTAACATATTTTCAGGTGAGAAAGTAGCTGTGCAAACTTCAAATATCTGCTCTGTTTATCAAGACATCACATATTTGCAAAAGTTCTCTGACGTTTTCAGAGACGTCTGTTACCCACCAGCTCGATCGCTGACCAGGAGCTCGAGGGTCACACTAGAGATGTGAGTGAAGTTGGCCCCCCACCTTCTTCAAATCCAACAAAAGTGGTGTCAAACACTTGTGCTGGTTTATGCTGCAAATTTTTTTGTTTGTGCCGCTTTCATTTTAAAGATATCAACAAAAATTTCTAGAGGTCAACAGAGGTCAACCCCCCCCCCCCCCCCCCCCCCCCCCCCCCACACACACACACACACACACATTAACGGAATCAAACAAAATTTATGTCGAACGTTTGTGCTGCAAAAATTTTTGTTTTTATTGTTTTGGCTTGCTTTATTTGTTCGTGAGTAAATCAGTGTGGCTGAGATCAAAGTTATTAGATTAGATAAAATAAAACTTTATTAATCCCTCGGGTGGGTTCCTCCGGGATTTTCACACAGCTGAATAAACGTCAAACAGAAAACTGATCAAACAGAAGTGTGAGAACGTCGAGAATATATGTCAGTGTACTTTTATATTTTAGATAGCAAGGAGCAGACGGACGAGTTTATTAAACTCCACCGACACAGCGGTGACGCAAATCTGAAGGCTCGACCGTCCCATTTCACAGCCGTTTACTTCCGGTCTATCCGACCTTCTGAGGACCCCTGCCCATGTAGACCCCGAAGGACGGGAGCTCAGGAGGATGCAGCCTATGAATTTGGACACCCCTTTTGTGTGTGTTTATCTCTGTTCTTTGTCCGAGCATCTGTTTGTCATGCCCTGTGTTACCTCAACCCTCAGTCTCCTCGCTTTTCAGGTTTAGTTTCATGTTTCTCAGTTTTCCCAGTTTAGGTTTTCCTTAGTTTCTGTTCATGCCACCCCTGCTTCTGTTTGTAACCCCTCACTTGTAAATACACTCACTCGAGGTAACCAGTGCCAGCTCTTGGGTCCACTTCTCTCTCTCTCGCCGCATGATTTGCCTCTGCAAATTGTGATGCCTTTAGTTTTCAGTACTGGTGTGCGTAACATATATTGTGTTCATATTACCTCTGTTCTGCTAATCTCAAGCAGATTTGGCATAGCTACATCTTACTAATTAGCCTTAACAGTGTAATGGTTCATAATGTGGGTTCAAACACAGTTGTTTCCTCATTTATACTGTAATCTTTTTAGGTGTAACTGATAATATCAATACAGTTCAGCTGATCCAGGGTGGTGGCATTGTGCTTGCTGGTGTGGATTACTGGAATACTGGATGGAACTGAGACACCTGTGATTTTCCTCCTCTTTATAAATACAAACCATCAGAAGCCCTTTGATTAAACAGCTGATTTAACTTGTTTTGGAAAAAACCTGCTCTGTGACTTCATGATTCTTCGTGATTCAAGTCTGAACATCTACCCTGCAAATGTGTGTGTGTGTGTGTGTGTGTGTGTGTGTGTGTGTGTGTGTGTGTGTGTGTGTGTGTGTGTGTGTGTGTGTGTGTGTGTGTTTTGGGGTGGGTGGGGGGATTTTAAAAAATGGTTCTCATGAAATACTGTAATGGTAACATTATGTGAACATTTTATTTCTGAAAGCAAATAGCCAGCTCGATCTGCCAGTAAGTGATAACAAGAAGAACAGGGAACATGTTTACAGGCACGCTGAAGTGCAGGTTCATGTTTGTAGTGCCAGGAATGGACCTGAAGATGATAAACAAAGAGGTCAAAATAGATCTTATGACACTTTTTTGTAAATAAGCAGGTTATTAAAGACTTGAATCCAGAGCAAGTGAAGAGCTTGCACATGCTCAGGTTGAGACACCTGAAACACAGGAGTTTTATTGAGATAGAAAAATGACAACAATGTGACACCAATAAACCAGGAAACAAAAAAAACATGAGCAGAGACTCCACCCTTTCTTTGCAAACCAGAACATTGCCATCACTGTCATTCTTAGTAAGAATAAACTTAATAAGCATATTTTTCTTTAATATTTTTCAGGTATTGGTGAGGTAGAGTCTTTTTTCAGTTCGATTTCATTTAAAAAGCCCCAAATCACAACAACAGTAACATCAAGCACTTGGCAATAGTGGGAAGGAAAACTTGGGTATCAATTAATTGACCCCCTCTCCATATGAAAAATGGGGCCAGCCCAGGACTACCAAGGTGTACCTAATGAAGAGGCCAGTGAAGCGAGTGTAAGTCATTCCCTAGTTAAAATGCCAGTTACTCAATTATTGTTCAAAAGGTTGAGTGTGTAGACTACACAAACGGTAAAACAACATTACCCTGAAAGATTTTTGTGAGTTATTGGTTTCAGTGCTATCAAACTCCAACTTCACCTCGAAAGATGCAGCGATGTGTTCCCCTGAGTAAGAGACGCTTTTTGTCTTTTCTATGAGAATTCCTGTTCTTTTTCATCTTTCATTGATCTTCGTAAAATCAAAATTAGAATTAAATTTTAAATTTTAACATCTGCAGGAAGCTCCTGAGGATGTTTTACCAGTCAGTGGTTGCTGGAGTACTTTTCCATGCTGTGGTGTGCTGGGGGAGCAGCACAGCAAAGAAGGACTCATCCAGGCTGGAAAAACTGATCAGGAAGGCTGGCTCTGTGGTCGGCATGAAGCTGGACACTCTGGTGTCAGTGGCAGAGAAAAGGACACTAAAAAACTGCTAGAATTATGAACAATGCTGGGCATCCTCTGCACACGGCCATAAACAACCAGAGGAGTCTGTTCAGTGACAGGTTGCTTTTCCCAAAGACAAGAACCAACAGACTTAAAAACTCCTTTGTCCCACACGCCATCAGACTGTTTAACTCCTCTCTGGAGGGGAGAGGGAGGGGAGACAGGAGGACAAAGGAGGGGGGGGACAACTAATCTGTACTAAGCTGTAGTGCCTCTTCACTGTGCAATACTTTTTGTTAATAACCAACGGTGTAATAGACTTCAATACTTGAAATGTGCAATTCCCTTGTATTCTTATTCCTATTTATTCTATTTATCCCTTTTGTATTCTCTTTATTTACACGTCTCTGTATTTATATATGTGGACATATATAATATTCTGCTCACATTCTGTAACTTCTGTTGGTGCTGTGCTATTTGGAAACTGAATTTCCCAGAGGAATCCACCCGAGGGATTAATAAAGTTCTATCTTATTGTAAGCGCCAGACGTCTGCTTTATATTTTTATTTACGATTGAGTTCATGTTTGTTTTATAATTCATAGATTCATTACATAAGTCATCTTTTCAGGGTTAATAAATGTGAAAATATATGTGTTTACATAAAGTAATTTTAAGTCACTGTTTTGAGACTGGAACCTAAAAGGGGGTACCTCTCACTTTAAGTATGTAAATGCAATCCGGTCGTTCAGTCTGACGTCACTAGCCGTGTCTGGGCCTAAACTCCGCTGCAGGTCCATATATCAAACGATCACTATGGCATTACTGAGAGTTGAAAAACTGTCTAAAGTCTTTCATCTTTAATAAAATGATCAGCGTTCTGCTCTACCAGGTGTAACAATTGAGTTTAACATCCAGTCATCCATGAAAACGGAATTTATGACATTTAACGGAGTTAGAAGTTAGCAGGAAGTTAGCTCGCTAGCTTCTATCTAAATACAATATAGCATGTCCTGACTGCAGGGGTTTTGGAAACAAATTCAAACGTACAGCTCTGTTATCACTTCCAACATAAATGAAGACAGAAAACTAAACAGCAGTGACGTTTGTAGGGTTACTTTAGTTTGGCTAGCTGGTATATAATGATGTGCTACGTGACCGCTAGCGACACAGCTATGTTAGCATAATATAAACAAGCTAACTTTTTTTCCACTCGATAAAAGTTAACGTGAGTGTTCTCAGTGGTCAGGAACAAATGTAATCGCATGGCAGGATGCTGTAAAAGGACCAAACTTCAGCCAGGAGAACAACTGAGATAATCCATCCACAATACGAGGTTAGTCATTCATATACTGCTGCATGGGCTGGGCTGTAGTTACATCCTAAGGTTTTAAAAACTGAGCTTAAATAAATGATTAGCGGTAATAAAAGCCGAGGGAGGTCAACAGTGATCACTGACTGTTTTAGGAGCTTTTTGAGATTAAATAGAAGAAAATACAAAACATTAAACATGTTAACAACACAAAAGCCATATTAAACGCAGACTACTTTAGGCCCGGAAGTAGGATTCGTCACGTCATCACTTAACGACCGGATAGTAGCATGAAATCCTGTGTGAGAGGGAAGGGGCGGAGCATGGACAGAGAGGTTAGGAGTCTCACGGTTTTCTGACCGTGTGCACAGGTAGTTCTGGATAACTGCTATTTTTTTTGGAACTTTCATGCTTATTTAGGAAGGAGTTTATTGTTACATCTCCAGTTTGTAGTAAATAGTCTTCAAATCATAATGCAACTGGAAGCATTTCTTTTGGAAACCAGGAACACGCGTCAGCCACAGACTCCCGTTTTGAACTTGGTTTATTGGAAATTACCCTACACTTATCTTATCTTATCTTATCTTTGTCGTGTTTTTAATAAAACATCAGTAGTAGTGAGCAAGCTTCTTTATTTTAACGTGGCTCACATCCATGCATGTAAATATGACACAGTATATATCACAATTTGGTTTAGACAGCCCCCTAGTTGTGAAGCTGAACTAACCCACATAACTACAACACAATCTTATCTCTCTCTTATCTAAAAAAAAAGTTTTTCCTAATTTTCAACCACAATCAGAATTTGCATTTTATTCTAATCATAAATCATCATCATAATCTGTCAGATTTGTACCACACGAAACAAATTTCATAACAAATAATCGGTTTTAACAAAGCTGTGGACAAACGGCGAGTCGAAGCTGGACGGTTTTCGCGCTCGCCTTTTTTGTTCCTGGTGGGCTCCCCTCTGTCTCCATGGTAACGCAGGCACCGCCATAGCGCGATCGTTGTCTTGTTTTTGAGCAGTAGCAGTGCGGCGGGTCCAGAGAAACTGCTTTCTTCCACATTTAACGATCAAACCTGACAAATGTGAGTTCACCGAAACTCTCCGCGCTCATGTTTGTTACCGAGAGCGCCGTGAACGCGCAGGAGGAGCTTCCGGTCGTTTGTTTCGTTGTAAAACGTCTGTAACGTTTCAGGCTTTTAAATGGTTTTATTAACGGCAGCATCTTCAGTTTAACAGGTAACTGCAGTTAAACTGTAATTGCCAAAACGGATTCATCAGGAATAAAAACGTTTCAGAGCTAACGACACAGAACGAGCTAAAGATGACAGAATAATGTGAAATAAATAAATACATTAAAGAAGTATTGTAAACAAGGAACCAGCCAGAATCCTTTAGAGGGAAACAAAAGAAAAGTAAATGAGATAGAATCAGAACAACAGACAGGGACATCACTCAAAGCTCAGAAACGGCCAGACTTTAATAACAGCGTTAGACTTCCTTCCATTAAATTGCTTTCTGAAGCACTCCAGATTGGTAAAGAGCACTGAGGACAAACCTGGAGCTGATGGGCGTGGCTGCAGACCCGATTTTAACAGGTGGAGAGGTTTAGGAGAAAAAGCGACAGAAACCTCTGAGATAATCCTGTGTGGTTGTAGTTCGCGTGGCTCTCTGATGGGGGTGGCTCCGGCAGCACCCTCGTGTCCACAAACGTAGAAGAGCTGAGCGCAGGTTTCTGAAATGCTTGTGGACGAGCTGCGGTGCTTCTGGCAGCTGATTTTCTCTGAAACAGAAGATAACGCAAAGTTTTTCCTGTGTCGTGGTGAAACTTTAAGTCTCTGTGTTTTCCTCAGACACTCCCGAGGCTCCTCTGACTTCAGAAAAACACAATGCCGGTGAGGAACCTTAATCCATTACTTTTTGTCAGAGGACGGCAGGTGTGACGCCTCTTCAGCTCGACTGTCACGTGTTTGATGTTCAGTTGGTCTTCTTCTTCAGGTGTTGCCTGTTTGGAGGCTTGCAATCCCTCTACCTGCAGTGCTGATGATCACTGTGAGCCTGTACATGATCGTCCTAGGGATTGGGCTCTGGATCCGATACTGCCTCAAGGTTGGTGCTCTTGGCCGGGTTCATGCTTCTTACAGACCAGAAAACTAAGAAATGGTTCCCTGTGAGGTACTTACCTTTGGTTTGACCCTTGCAGGGACCCGTCTTTGCTCTATGGGCTGTGTTTTACCCACTGTGCTGTCAGCTTTGAACTTATAATAAAATTCTCTGCTGGATTCATGCAGGTATAGGAAAATATACATGAAACGTTTATATTGTAAAGCTGGCAGTTATCATTTTACAGCTTATGAACACTTTTATGTCTCAGTAGTTCTCAGAAACATGCCTGTGTCTGCTTGAGCTGCAGTAGTTAACCCTGTGGGTTTATTCAGGTTGTGGCTGTGCAGGCAGGCATGCACTTTTACTGTTCCCCTGATTCTGAGAGATGCAGTTTATAAAGTGTAACACAGACGACTGGACTCTGGAGAAGATCATCCGACCCAGCTGTGGAAGGGTTATTTATTCAGCATTTAAAGAAGTTTGTATTTGAGGTTACAGCGTGACGTCCGGGGTCTAGCAGGATTCTGACTGAGGTCATGTGACAGATTTTTGCATTTCTGTGTGCCTTTAAGGACTACTGTTCTTTAGAGTGCTGTGAATGCTGTGCAGGCCTCTCTGTGTGCGAGCAGTGCATCAGACTGGGTGAAATGTGCGACTGCCGCCTGCCGGCTGTGGGACCAGTCCTGGCTGAATCCTGCTCTCCGGCTTCTGTAAGTAAACCAGCAGCACTGGCGGTCACACGAGCTCCGGCACAGAAACCATCAGCTCACGTTTGGAAACACTCTCCTCAATGTTGGTGTAAAATGTGATAAAACACTCAGACACATTCAAACAATGATGCTGATGAGGTGGGCAGAGGGTTCATTTTACAGTGAATAATTATATAAAATAAATCAATGATAGTCATTAAAAGCAGAGCGATTAAAAACTGAAGTAAATAAAATGAAGCCTCACTGTTCCTGTAGTGGTCACATCAGGTGCCACTACCCCTAAACCAAAGGAGATTACTGGAGACAAACCAGCAACCCTTCACTTTCTCAAACCACTTTGGAGGCACTAATCCTGGTGATCTCAGATGTTATCAGTAATGACATGGTGTATTGATAATGTCTGTGAACTGGGAAGCCAGTGACCCCATTCACAGTGAGGTGAACATTTGCTGCAGAGCTGTGTGTCAGCTGTCGCCAGAAAGGAAAGGTTCCTCAGAGGGTGCTGGACCGCCCCACCATGACTGACAAAGGTTTGCAGATCATGTAAATGTTAAACAACACTGCGTTTTCCATCTCATGCTGCAACCCACAAAGAATTTGAATCAGCAGGCTGTTAAACCCACAGCTGACCTTTGAACTCTGTGCTGCCGTAGAAAAAGCTGCTTCTTGTTGTTGCCTCATGTGAAGAAAGTGAGCTTACATATGATCAAGATCGTCAGCTGTGTTAGCTGATCAAAGTGTATCATTAATGCAAAATGTATAGTTTGGTTTGCATTAATAAAATCAGGAGGTATGAATCACCACACGCCTCATGATCTAAGTGTTATTGTCAGGGGTATAATGGTAACTTAAAATAATGAATGTGTGTGGGTAAAACAGCTTCCTGGCTGCAGGAAAAGTTCCCCTGCTGGGACAGGTGAAGCTACACAAGCGTGCTTGTTGGTTTCTGCGGGTTCTTCAGGACACAGCAGGTGCTGCCGTTAAATCCTCGCCCAGAAAGTTAGTCTCCTGTCTGAGCCGCTGTGTTTTTCTTTCCTACAGTGCTCCAGGTGGGACTGTGCCTGTACCTGCCAGGTTCCTGACTGCGACACCTGCAACTGTTTATGCTTCGAGATCAGGATGAAGTAGGAGGCGAGGATGGAGGTGCTCATCCACCGAACTAATTTTATACTTGTTATAGCATTTACAGCGGAGATGGAGCTGGCTACACACAGAACCGGCCTTACACCTTCTCTTCTGAGTCATTCACTGACTTTTTCTCTTTGACTTTTTGAGACTGAACATTTTTCTTTCATTGCCAGAGAATGGGTTGCCTTGCCACTGATAGGCTAACCGGCAGCTGTATGCTGATATATTTCTTCTGTAAATGTGGCTCCATAATCACTATGGTTGGCTGGCCTTTTCTATACACTAATTTCCGCTAATTTAAGAGACTACCCACCACCACCATCACATATCCTCCTCTACATTTACTATAATTACTGCCTTTGGACCATCTGTGTGTTCATCTGAGTAGGTGCATCGATCTTACTCGGATCACACGGAGCTGACTGAATGGGCAGGTTTTCGCTTCCTTCCTGATCAGGGTCCGCCCTTGGTGGATTGTGATAATGTCGACTGTAGGTCTCTAAAACGGTGCTATTATCCCTGAGCAGCGGGTCTTGGATTAAAAGCATCAATGCCAAAAGAGACCTTGTGCCTTATGAAACGGCCTGAGGTCACGCCGAGCTGATGTCTGTTTTGCTGAAAGTACCTTCAGTACCTTGTTTTTGACGAATGGTTTATTAAATCCACAATTACACCACAGAAGCTTCTTTTTGTTTTATCTCCTCCCACTAAAACCTCCCTCCTCGGGAAGTAGCTACAAAGTTACAGCTGAGTTTGCACACAGTGCCATATGTACATGAGCATGTTCAGGGATTGTACTCCTGTTTATGTTTCCAGGACTACTGCAAACAGGAAGGATTTCCACGTCATCTCAAAGCAATAAAACAGACACATTTTGTGTTTACCCCACAATTTTTTATTCTTTCATCCCTCATATCAAACATTTGTTTTCCACATGTAAATTCTTTGTCATTTTATCTGTTTAGCGGATATTTGCTGACTTCTGCTCACTAACTAAGATTTGTAGTCAATCTCTCCATCAGGTGTTCCAGATGTTTGTGCTGATGATTCGTCCAGTAGAATGTATGATTTGATCCTCCACAGCTTCAACACTGAGCTTTCTCTAGATAACCTGTTAAGAATCAAGTCAAATTTTTGCAGGCACAGCTTTAAGACTGAAAGTCTCAAGGTCGAGGCTTGTTCACATTCATTTGTGTCCGCGACATCATGTAAATCAGGTCAGACTCTCTACAGGAAGAGTTGGAGACAAAGGGTGAGGCTGAGGAGGTGGAAGATGGCAAATGTGTAGGCCTGAGCCGGACGACCCCCGTTGGTGTCAAACACACTATTTGAGTCATTTGTAGTGGTGGCCATAGTGGCGATATAGGTGCTGTTGGTAGTGGTAGTGATGGGGGCATTGGTGGGGTTGGCAGTGGTGTTGGAAGCCGGAGCCAAGCGCATCTCAAGGGTCTCAGTCGGGAAGGAGTTAAAGGAGCTCACTCTGGAGAAGGTCATGACTGAGTTTCGTCTTCTCCTGGCAGAGGAGCTTGGAGCTGTTAACACGACCGCCTGGAACCAAGAGCCGCCCTGCTTACACATCAGTGGGCCGCCAGAATCACCCTGAACAAAGAGACGGGAAGGTTCAAATTTAAAATTCAGAATTATTTGGGTGCCAGGTTGTTCCCTCTAATAAAAAATGTAAAAAGGCTTAAAAATAACACAAAATAGAGAAGCTCTTTTAAATGAAATCTAATTGGCCCGTAATGAAGACTGAAACTTCAAAGCTAGAACTGCTTTATGTTTGTACATGTTTCTGAAGATTGTAAGCACTCTGGAAACTCAAGATGATGAACTATCCAAATTCAACATGTGACTCTGATAAACAGCTAAATCCAAATTAAACAACATGTCAGCAGACAGTGTTATAAGAAGAAGAATCCAGTCATTTACCTGCTGCAGTGCAAACACGTCTGTACAGATGCTCTCACTCGATGATGAGTTCCCACAGTTTACCACCGAGGTCTGAAACTGCTGCATAACTTCCTCAGCTAACATCATGAAAGATAAGAAAATGTGATGTTTGACTAAAGAAACTGTAAGTGCAGTGGTCCACATGTGTAATCTGAGAGATGGACTGGTGCAGAGTCTGGGCAGAACTCTGTCAGCCTTCATGTTGCTGACTCACCTCCTCCTCTTCCAGGACTCCAACCGGCCGCCCAGCACGCCAAGCCCTCGGCGAAGGTTCCCCCGTTGTCCAAGCAGATGGGCTGGATGTAGTCGGTCAGGGTGGGCTGGGCAGATAGACGGAGGATGGCTATGTTGGTCCCGGTCGTGTTGCTCAGAGTGATATTTGTCACGTTCAGCGTCACCTCAAAGGGGTTGAACATGTCTGTCTGCTGTGGCTCATCCTGTGCTGTTCCACTGGCTGACAGTTGGTGGCAGTAAAACAAAGTAAATGTAGAAATGTGCCAACAAAGTCTGAGACACAAATTGTATAAAAGGATTGATTTTGATTGAAAAAGACTAATATATAGTTTCCAACTGGTTACACATAATCTTTCTTTCTTGTTTTGAATTGTCTCCACAGACTTAACCTTATAGAAGAATATGCTTATTCTAGATACTTGTGAGACAGCACACTTGTTTCCTGCATTAAAGTGATTATTTCTCTAAAAATGAACGGGTGTCTTTATGACCCACCTCCACTTCTTATGTTGCCCCAGCCGGTGACCCAGCTGTTAACACCGCTGTAGAAGGTGCTGTTTGAAGCTGCCAGGCAGACGGGAGAAATGTAGCTGCTGAAAGTCACAGCTGAGGAGAGCTGCAGGAGGCAGATGTCGCTGTCATCGGTACCAGAGTTGTAGTTTGGATGTTTGATAAGCTTTTAATAACATTTAGGTTAATGTTTGCATTAGCACCATAAAGTGACAAATCAACCGTTTGGTGGAGCACTTTAAAAAATATCAAACATTAAATTTCATTTATCTATCACATGTCAAAAAAATATACCTTCCTAAAATGATTCTCAACCGTTTGGTTTAGCAGGTTGTTAAAGGGTTAAAGAGCCATACTCCCTTCTGCACAGTACCTTTGTCTCAGCAGGTTCTTTTGCTTGTTCTGGCCATCATGTGATCAGTGTATTTTTGGAAACTGTGTTATGTAAAAGATGATTTCCTGGAACAATGCTTTCATGTCTGTCGGCAAACTGGATCTACCAGTAAAAGATTACAATCAGAATAAGGAACAGCTAAGCACAGGTGAGTTTACAGGTATGCAGAAGTGCAGATTCATGTTTGTAGTGCCAGGAGAGGCCCTGAGGATGAAACAATTCCACTGGTTAAAGGAGACGATAGATGATAAACAAATGAGGTCAACAGAGATTGTATGAGACGTTGTTTACATAAGTAGGTTATTAAAGGCTGCCAAAAAAAAGGTTATTAAAGTGCAAGTGAAGAGCCGGCGCTTGCAAACACGGAGTTTGACACACCTGAAACACACAGCAAGTTTATTGAGATGAAAAAGTAACAACAAAGAATGTAACATACATAAGCAATTTTCTTAGTAAGAATAAACTTGTTACGTTTTTGTATGTTCACTCGTTTTAGGGGGTTAGTGAGGTAGAGGAGTGTTTATCTGGAATGGAACACAAGGAGGGAAACAAGACGCAAGGGCTCACACAACATATATAAACACAGACACACAGGGCAAAGACACAAGAGGGAATCTAATAATCAAGTGAGAAAACTCACAATAAAATACCTAAGATCATAAATGAACCTGAACATAAACCATAATACAATATTACTAGAACACAAGAAAGTCAAAATGCTGGGTCAGAAGGATCCAGAACCATGACAAGTCTCATCATATTTATTCTGCAAATTGTTTGTAAGATCTCAATTAAAATGTCTGGCTTCTGAATGACTGTTATCCAAGCTGGCCAATGATGAACTAGAGTAAAAACAGATTATTGTCCGTAATGGTTTGTTCTCCTCCAAACACTGAACAGCTAACACACCAACATGTGTTCACTGAAAGTCCATTATTGAGCCTTTTCCCACCTTTATCTGGAATTGTGGAACATCGAATGCTGTAGTGATGTGTCGGTCGCGAACGAAATGGCTCTTAGAGCCGGATCTTTGACGTGAACGACGCCGTTGGGTTTTTTTTTCTGTCTCTCACCCTCTCTCTCTCTCTCTCTCTCTCCCACTTTTTTCCGCTTCACTCCGCACGCGAGCCTTGTGCTTTGCGCTGGGCAGAGGGGGGGGGCGGTAGTTACACCCGCAGTAGCACAGGAACAGAGCGGGAGGGAGAGAGAGAGAAAGAGAGGCAGGGACAACAACGTCACATTAGAAAGGTATAGTAATCATCCACAACTATTTTCAGTTGTGGATGATAAAGGATTCAGAAAGTTTATTCATGCAGGTCCATATGACAGAGAATGTGAGCGACAAGGGTGCAAAATTGATAGAGCTTTTTAAACTGAGACAGAATTCTGTGAATTGGTTCTCGTGGGCAAACCACAGACACGTTAGATTGAGCACCACCCCCTCATCTTTTAAAAACCATCTCGCCCCAGTTTCCCCAGACCATCCAACATGTTTACTGAGGACAGCTTCAGAGCCCTTGCTGCTCATGCCTGGTTCGAGCCTTGCTCTGAAACTACGCCTCCCCCGAGCCTGCCGGCAAATGTGGCCACCCTGCCTCCAGCGACCCCGCCACCGTCATCCCCTCAAGGATGGAACTCATACCCGGGCCTCGCGAATCTCCCCTGGGAATCTCCAAACCAGACACCCGGCAAGTCTTCAGGGTCCACCGCCTCGCTTAAGCCCATCGAGCAGATATTTCATGGCTGTAAATACTTGGAGATATGTGGATGTTACCAGTTATCATCGTTCCCCCAGTCAAGTACATTGAGAGAACACACCACTAGTATTTAATCAATCAATCAATCAATCAATCAATCAATCAATCAAAGCTTTATTCGCCACGTGCAGGTTGCCCTGCAGTGAAATAGGACCCCCCCCACCCCCCACCCGACCTTACACACACAACACAGACATCACATGGGGATACAGGTCAGAGATCGGTAGCGTTACAGAAAAACACTGAAATATACACTACAATGGGAAAGTACAAGAGGAAAAAAAGAGACCTCTGCTCATGCTGGGCTCCTGGGAGGACAGCATGAGAACAGGAAACAAAAAAACTCCTCCGCACAAAAAAGCACATAAATGTCCACAGCACAACATTATGGAGCACGTGACCAGCCACAGGGTCGGGTGGGGGGTGAGGAGTAATCCTAGGCAAACACAGCAGCCATCCTGCCCAGCGCAACCATTCCAGCGCGGGCTCAGACCCGCCGTGTTCTCAGGAGGGAACAAGCATCGAAGGGGGGGGGGATGAGTGTGTGCATATCAGTGTATATGTATGTGTGTGTGTCCAGAGTTCAGCTGAGACAGTGTCCTTCGCCCTGCCAGGCTAAGTAAACAGTCTTCCAGCCAACCCAGGTGGCCTTGCATGGAATGAGAAGGAACAGACTAAACAGTTGTTATCAGGGTGTTTTTGTTCAGCTCCAGCCTTGAGACCGCAGCTGGCGCCGAATGTATGGCACTTTTTCTATTTGTTCCAGAAATAAGCTCATGAAATTTAAAAAGGGAGATCACGTGAGATTGTCCCAAGTTAGAGGTGTGTTTGATAAACGCTATGAACAGACTTTCACGGATGAAATATTCACTATAGACCAATGCATACCTAGGGATCCTCCGGTTTGTAAAATCAAAGATTACGATGGGGAACTAATTATCTGTAGTTTTTACGAGCATGAGCCACAGAAAATCAATGTGGTTGTGGGTAAGCTGTATCATATAGAGATTATTCTGACAAAACGTAAACAGAGGGGGCAAATGTATTTCCTGTCAAATGGGGAAACTGGCCTGAAAAGTTTAATAGCTGGATTAAAGCCAGTGACCTTAAAAACCTAAAATAAAAAACTTCCACCTCATTTCATGCTGGTGACATGACTCTCAGGTCTCAAGGCTTTTACGTAACACTACCTTCAAACGCTAGCCTAAATGTATTTAAAAATAACACGAGTAGCAGTTTCCGTGAGGATCTCGCCCAGTATCTCCATCTCGATGGGGCCTGGGAGGTGGCTGTCACTAAAACTTCCTATCCCTATACATGGTTCAATCTTCCAAATGATATGGCATACTTTGAATGGAGGAAAAAGAGTGATGCAGAGCAGAAGCCCGCTGATGTTGATAAGCAAAAAATATTTTTTTATGGTTTTTATGAGGATCCTAACATGTTGAGATCACAGATTGATGATGCCTGCCTTAGACGTATTGAATTTGATATTTTTCTCAAATATAACCCAATTCAGAAAAAGTCTGAATTTACATCTGGTGGAATATATCATCTCAGAGTTTATCCCTCCCCCTTGCATATATGCTTGGTGTCACACTAGGGGTCTGGTTAAGATTTGAGCGCAAGTTTGCCCTGTATCCCGCGGATATGACGGCTGGCTGTTACCATTTCTTTTGTTATTCTGACATTGTGACGCCATAGCTTGTTGGTGACATCTATTTGCTTCTGCTGCGTGCTGTCAAAATACAGGGTACCCATGGAGATGTCGTTACACTGAGTTTTAACAAACCAGATTACATACCAGTGTCGGAACCATATCGAAAATATTCATATTGAAATCAAAACGCATCAGAACAAAACTGTGAACTTTACCTACAATTAAACAACAGTTAAGCTACATTTCCGGCCTATCGAGGATCTGTCGTAATTCATAAACAAAATGGATAATAATAGATTCATAAAATATTACGAATTTCAGGCTGGTAATGGCATGCCCGGGTTCTCAGGTGCTCCGCTTATTTCTGGGTGCGGGTTAGCATCTATTTTTTCAAAATTCTTCCGATTTGTAACTCCTTTCGTAAAGCGGGGTCTCAGCTGCCAAGAACATACAGTGGCTTGCAAAAGTATTCGGCCCCCTTGAACTTTCCCACATTTTGTCACATTACAGCCACAAACATGAATCAATGTTATTGGAATTCCAGGTGAAAGACCAACACAAAGTGGTGCACACGTGAGAAGTGGAACGAAAATCATACATGATTCCAAACATTTTCTACAAATAAATAACTGCAAAGTGGGGTGTGCGTAATTATTCAGCCCCCTTTGGTCTGAGTGCAGTCAGTTGCACACAGACGTTGCCTGATGAGTGCTAATGCCTAAATAGAGGGCACCTGTGTGTAATCTAATGTCAGTACAGATACAGCTGCTCTGTGACGCCTCAGAGGTTGTCTAAGAGAATATTGGGAGCAACAACACCATGAAGTCCAAAGAACACAGCAGACAGGTCAGGGATAAAGTTATTGAGAAATTTAAAGCAGGCTTAGGCTACAAAAAGATTTCCCAAGCCTTGAACATCCACGATGGAGTGCCCATGTTAGCATGTACATGGTCGGTAATTCTGGCTCTGAGAAAGGCCCTGAGATGGACTTGACAGCCACTTCTTCTAATTGTGATGATAATTCATCAAGTAGAATTTCACGTCCAATTTGATCCTCCACAGCTTCACCACTGAACTCTTAGATAACCAGTTAAAAATAAACTCAAAGATTAGCAGACAAAGCTTTAAGCCTGTAAAGTCTCAAAGTCAAGCTTGTTCACATTCATCTGTGTCCATCACATCATGTGAATCAAGTTTGGGTTCTCTAAAGGCAGAGCTGGAGACAAAAGGCGAGGCTGAGGAGATGGATGAAGACAAAGATGAAGGAGTGAGCAGGACGACCCTCGCTGCTGTCAAACAAACAATTCGAGCGAGTTGTGGTGGCCATGGTGGTGGTGGTGTAGGTACTGCTGGCAGTGGTGGTGACGGAGACATTGGTGGGGTTAGTGATGGTGGTGTTGGAGGCTGGAGACAAGAGTGTCCCCAGCGTCTTCGTCAGGAAGGAGTCAAAGGAGCTCACTCTGGTGAAGGTCATGACTGGAGCTTCTCGTCTCCTCCTGGCAGAGGGGCTTGGAGCTGTTAACACGACCGCCTGGAACCAAGAGCCGCCCTGCTTACACATCAGCGGGCCGCCAGAATCACCCTGAACAAAGAGACGGGAAGCGTCAGTTATTATTTTCCTGTGACTCAAAGGAAGACTTTGATACACCTTTTTTTGAGAAACAAAATTTTAATGAAACAAAGCAACTAAAAATGTGAAAAGAGATCACAAATACACTTCTGCCCTGTTTTTGCTTTTATAGTATTTTCTCATAGATTTAAAATTCAGAATGATTTGGTTGATATGTCATTCTCATGAAGAGGAAAGTTATAAAAGCTTGAAAATAAAACAAAATACAGAGGGACTCTTTTAAATCACAACTAAAATGTTCTAAAGCATTCCAGCATACAGGCCGGTGACAATGTGACTTTAACAGACTTCATAAAGACACCAGCTTTGCTCTAACTGGCCTGTAATGAAGACTGAAAATTGAAGCAGATTGATGAACTATCCAAATTCGTCACGTGGCTCTGATGAGCAGCTAAATCCACAGTCCAGAATAAACAACATGTCAGCAGACAGTGTTATAAGAAGAAGAATCCAGTCATTTACCTGCTGCAGTGCAAACACGTCGGTACAGATGCTCTCACTCGATGATGAGTTCCCACAGTTTACCACCGAGGTCTGAAACTGCTGCATAACTTCCTCAGCTAACATCATGAAAGATAAGAAAATGTGATGTTTGACTAAAGAAACTGCAAGTGCAGTGGTCCACATGTGTAATCTGAGAGATGGACTGGTGCAGAGTCTGGGCAGAACTCTGTCAGCCTTCATGTTGCTGACTCACCTCCTCCTCTTCCAGGACTCCAACCGGCCGCCCAGCACGCCAAGCCCTCGGCGAAGGTTCTCCCGTTGTCCAAGCAGATGGGCTGGATGTAGTCGGTCAGGGTGGGCTGGGCAGATAGACGGAGGATGGCTATGTTGGTCCCGGTCGTGTTGCTCAGAGTGATATTTGTCACGTTCAGCGTCACCTCAAAGGGGTTGGATCCATTTAGCTTCAGACGCCCCAACACGACAGTCCACTCGGACGCTACAGGGGAGCTGTGGGAGGAACGAAGCACACAAACATAATCTTCATCAGCTTCAAACAAGATCTACACCTTTACACTCAACTTCATGGGACCCAAGTTTTACAGACTTGAACCTGGTGACATTCAGGCCTGGTTCTAATTAAAGAGGTATATATTTAACTAGATGAACTCCATGCAGAGCATTATATATGTATATATATATATAAAAAAAAACACCCAGCACGCCCCTGCGGGCGGTTTATCCTTCAAGCTCGGGTCCTCTACCAGAGGCCTGGGAGCTTGAGGGTCCTGCGCAGTATCTTAGCTGTTCCCAGGACTGCGCTCTTCTGGACAGAGATCTCCGATGTTATTCCCGGGATCTGCTGGAGCCACTCGCCTAGCTTGGGAGTCACCGCACCTAGTGCTCCGATTACCACGGGGACCACCGTTACCTTCACCCTCCACATCCTCTCGAGCTCTTCTCTGAGCCCTTGGTATTTCTCCAGCTTCTCGTGTTCCTTCTTCCTGATATTGCTGTCATTCGGAACCGCTACATCGATCACTACGGCCGTCTTCTTCTGTTTGTCTACCACCACTATGTCCGGTTGGTTAGCCACCACCATTTTGTCCGTCTGTATCTGGAAGTCCCACAGGATCTTAGCTCGGTCATTCTCCACCACCCTTGGGGGCATCTCCCATTTTGACCTCGGGACTTCCAGGTTATACTCGGCACAGATGTTCCTGTACACTATGCCGGCCACTTGGTTGTGGCGTTCCATGTATGCCTTGCCTGCTAGCATCTTGCACCCTGCTGTTATGTGCTGGATTGTCTCTGGGGCATCTTTACACAGCCTGCACCTGGGGTCTTGCCTGGTGTGATAGACCCCAGCCTCTATGGATCTTGTACTCAGAGCTTGTTCTTGTGCTGCCATGATTAGTGCCTCTGTGCTGTCTTTCAGTCCAGCTTTGTCCAGCCACTGGTAGGATTTCTGGATATCAGCCACCTCCTCTATCTGCCGGTGGTACATACCGTGCAGGGGCCTGTCCTTCCATGATGGTTCCTCGTCTCCCTCCTCTTTCTTGGGTTTCTGCTGCCTGAGGTATTCACTGAGCACTCGGTCAGTTGGGGCCATCTTCCCAATGTATTCTTGGATGTTCGTTGTCTCATCCTGGACTGTGGTGCTGACACTCACCAGTCCCCGGCCCCCTTCCTTCCGCTTAGCGTACAGCCTCAGGGTGCTGGACTTGGGGTGAAACCCTCCGTGCATGGTAAGGAGCTTTCTTGTCTTTATGTCAGTGGCTTCTATCTCCTCCTTTGGCCAGCCTATTACCCCAGCAGGGTACCTGATCACGGGCAGGGCGTACGTGTTGATGGCCCGGATCTTGTTCTTACCGTTCAGCTGACTCCTCAGGACTTGCCTGACCCTCTGCAGGTACTTGGTGGTTGCAGCCTTTCTAGCGGCCTCTTCATGGTTCCCATTTGCCTGCGGGATCCCCAGGTACTTGTAACTGTCCTCTATGTCTGCAATGTTGCCTTCTGGTAGTTCAATCCCCTCAGTTCTGACTACCTTCCCTCTCTTTGTTACCATCCGACTACACTTCTCCAGTCCGAACGACATTCCAATGTCATTGCTGTATAGCCTGGTAGTGTGGATCAGTGAATCGATGTCACGTTCACTCTTGGCATACAGCTTGATGTCATCCATGTACAGGAGGTGGCTGACAACTGCTCCGTTCCGTAGTCGGTATCCGTAGCCAGTCTTGTTAATGATCTCACTGAGGGGGTTCAGGCCTATGCAGAACAGCAGTGGGGACAGAGCATCTCCTTGGTAGATCCCGCACTTGATGGTGACTTGTGCTATGGGCTTGGAGTTGGCCTCTAGTGTTGTACGCCACATCCCCATTGAGTTCCTGATGAAGGCTCTTAGGGTCCCATTGATCTTGTACAATTCTAGGCATTCCAGTATCCAGCTGTGGGGCATTGAGTCATAGGCCTTCTTGTAATCAATCCAGGCAGTGCACAGGTTGGTCAGTCTGGTCTTGCAGTCTCGGCTGACTGTTCTGTCTACCAGTAGCTGGTGTTTTGCGCCTCTGGTATTCTTGCCAATTCCTTTCTGTGTCCCACTCATGTATTGACCCATGTGCCTGTTCATCTTAGCCGATATGATGCCTGACAGGAGCTTCCATGTAGTACTGAGGCAGGTTATTGGTCGGTAGTTGGAGGGGACCGGTCCCTTCTTGGGGTCCTTGGGGATCAGGACCGTCCGACCTTCGGTTAGCCATTCCGGGTGTCTCTCGTTAACTAGCAGCTGGTTCATTTGTGCTGCCAGACGCTCGTGGAGTGCAGTCAGCTTCTTTAGCCAGTAGGCGTGAACCATGTCGGGCCCTGGTGCTGTCCAACTCTTCATACTGGAGACCCTTTCTTGGATATCTGCCACTGTGATGGTTACTGGACCCTGTTCAGGGAGGTCGCTGTGGTCTGCCCTCAGATCCACTAGCCACTGAGCATTGCCGTTATGGGTTGCGTCCTTCTCCCATATGCTCTTCCAGTATTGCTCCGTCTCCAGTCTTGGTGGTGCTGTTCTCTTATTATTGTTCCCTTGCCACTGAGAGTACACCTTTGCTGGTTCTGTGGAGAACAGCTGGTTTATTCTCCTGCCTTCTATCTCTCTGGTGTACCTCCTCAAGCGGCTGGCCAAGGCTGTGAGTCTTTGCTTGGCAGTTTCCAAGGCCTCAGGTATGGACAGCTTGCTGTATTTCTTATGCACCTTCTTTGTCGCACCTTTCTGCAACTCTGTTAGTTGGCTAACCTCCCTCCGTGCTACTTTGATCTTGCCCTCTAGCCTCCTTCTCCATGGAGGGTACTGCCCCTTGTGGCTGTTCAACTTGTAGCCAAGCATCTCACTGATCACTGCTGCCGTATTGTAGATCAGCTTGTTAGTGTCGGTAATCGTGGTTGTAGGTATTGTCCGTAGTGCTGCATTAACATCATCTAGCAGACCTTCTGAGGGTACTTCACGTAATCTTGGTAACCGGCTACGGGGGATCCAGGTTTCAAGCTTGGCCATTATCCTATTTTTCAGGTCAGTTCCTCTCGCACTCAATGATCCTTCTCCTATCGCACTTGGGGCTATGTACCCAATCTCGGGTGGGGGTGATGATATCTCCCCCCTGACCTGGCGTCCTGACTCCTCCTTGCCGTAGCATTTGTGTTGTACCTCGTCAATCTCTAGCTGTGAGAGCAGTCCCTTCTTTCGAATGTTGGAACACTGAGCTACTAGTTGTTTCGCCGTCATTGTGGATGTTGGGTATCGAAGAATCCATAGGTCCCTCATCCTATTCATGTAGCCCCTTCCGGCGGGGTTACTTGCGTAGTAGCATTCCAACAACGCCCTGTTTTCGTCTCTTGCCCACCGATGCCTTCTTGTTCCAGTAGCCCATTTTTCGTCAGGGTGCCCTGGTTCCTCAACACCTGACGCGGACCTTGTTGATCCGGGCGACGTCCGAGCCGGCATGCCTTCATATTTATCTGTCTCGCTCATGTCTGCGGTAGGCTCGCTTAGCATAGGGGGTCTAGCCTTAGGACCCTTACTGGATACAGACGCCCCAGGCAGGAATCGAACTTGCGATCCTGGGTTCCAAAGGCGTGTAGTCTAACCACTACGCTATCCAGCTGCTATATATATATATATATATATATATATATATATATATATATATATAATAAAATCTGTTGAATTAGATTTTGAATTAGTAAATGAGTCCACTGCTCACTATGAGCTCTATCAATCAATAGCATCATGAAAAATGTCTAATCCCCAGCAGATCTTTAAAAATTTTAACCAACATCCCACCAAAGTGTGTAATAGACACGTGCAGAAGCTGCAGTACTACCAGGGGGAAAAAGTTACGAGCAACCAAGGAAGGTGTGTAGCTAGGTGGCTAATATGTATTTACATGTAAATGTGTCTGTTTAAATCCTTTCCTGTAATTATTTTCATGCTGGCTTGAAACAGCTTAGTGCGGTCGTGGCTCAAAGAGTTGGCAGTTCGTCTTGTAACCAGTCTGCCGCAGGGCAGCTGTGGCTACAACCGTAGCTGCCTCCACCAGTGTGTGAATGTGAGAGTGAATGAATAGTGGAATTGTAAAGCGCTTTAAGGGTCTCGAAAAGCGCTACATAAATGCAATCCATTATTATTATTATTATTAGTGCAACTTCTTAATGTGTGTCCTATTACATGCCTCACCAAGATACTGGGGTCGTCTTTTATAAATGTACACTATGGTACCTAAACCATCTATGCAGTTTAAAGAATTAAATTACCAGGAAATGAAGTACACCACAGAAAAAAAAAGTGGCCTATTAGGGCCAGAGTGCCATCATGACTGAAAAATCTAAACAGCCTTCAGATTTACTGAATATTTCCTAGTCCGAGGCAAATGAACTGTATGATCATCCGGCCAAACTACAGCTCCAACTCACCTTGAGAAACAGCTGGCGTCACTCAGCACAGAGTCCAAGGCTACCAGAGTCCCACCACACACGTGATTTCCATTTTTCTGCAGGCTCGCCATCCACGGCCACGAGCCAACTGACGCAAGCAAGGTTCCCCCGAAAATGTGTGAATTCCTCGGAGCTTGTCCACAGACTACAGCTGAGGACAAAACCAGAGGCAAACACAAAGAAATCTTAAAAACTTTAACCACATGAACCCATCAGTTCAAGTTCATGTAGTGTATAATAGACTCAAGGTTAGAATGTTTTCTTTAATAAAGTATTGTCATGATGGGTCCTCACGTTGGGCAGTGGTCGGATGCAGGGTGGTTGTTGAAAGTGTGGTGTTTGTAGGTGTGGTGGTGTTGGTTGGAGGGGTGGTGGTTGGCACTGGTAGCAGTCCTGTGCAGGTAACACTGAGATCACTGTTGGTCCCAGTGGACGTGAACGTCATGAAGCCCGGCTGTTTGGAGGAGATCTGGCTGTTGATCCAGGTCTGGTACTGGGATACGCTGGTGTAGACTCCTGGAAAATTCGGCCTGGCACAACCTTTCCCAAAACTGACGACTCCCGCCTGAATCCAGCGACCGTTCTGCTTGATCACCATTGGACCTCCTGAATCCCCCTTTGAGAGCAGAAACATTTACTGTTAGCTGAGGAGAAGAAACTGTAAAAGGTGAAAATGTGCCAAACACAGGTAACAACAATCACCTGACAGGAGTCCTTTCCTCCTGCACGTAACCCGGCACAGATCATGTTGTCAGTGATTCTTCCCACTCCATAGTTACAGTTACACTGCCTGTTTCCCACAACAGGAACCTGCACCTCCATCAGGTTTTGTGGAGAAGGAAGGGAAACTGAAGGGGTAAAAAAAAATCTGTTTAATAAACAGCGTGTGACAGATTAAAGATACAAACCTGAACAGTAAACAAAGCATCGTTCCACTTCCAGGCATTTATTCTGGTGGTGACTAAGTTTTACCTCAAAGGATTTCCCACTTTCAGTGGTCACATGACAGAAAGCTGTATATATTGAACCACCAGACAAATCTGATTAAAAGTAAAAAAAATGCACAATCAGTTTTTAAAGTGTTTTTGATGTTTTGTTCGTATTTCTATCTTTGATGCTTCAGACATTTCCCAAATATTTCAGTCCATGTTTCTTTTAGTGTTTATAAAGTCTGTTTCCCCTCCACGCGCACAGGTTTATCATCAAAAACGAAACTGCATGAGGCCAGTTTCTTTCTTACAAACATTTCCTTTGAGGTTGGCTCAGAAACTTGGTGTCTTTTCTATAAATTCATAAATCATGGTTTCTGAAACATTTAGGCTTCTCTTCAGCAACAGAATCATAAAATAAGCAGACAAAGGCTCCTTTGTGGATACTTTGGAGAAGCTGTTTGTTTCCTGTCATCCTCAGACAATATTAATCTGTTCTAACCAGTGACCCACCTCCACTTCCTATGTTGCCCCAGCCGGTGACCCAGCTGTTAACACCGCTGTAGAAGATGCTGTCTGAAGCTGCCAGGCAGACGGGAGAAATGTAGTTGTTGAAAGTCACCGGTGAGGAGAGCCTCAGGAGGCAGATGTCGTTGTCATCGGTACCAGAGTTGTAGTTTGGATGTTTGATGATCTGTGTTACTGTCCGAGACACTGCATTGGGATTAGATCCCCGTAGACTCTGACGGCCCAGATTCACAGTCAGACCGGTTGGAGTACTGCTGAGATCATCAGGAGCGACACGAACAGCGCAGAGTTGTTACAATTGTTATAGACGAGAAAACATATATAAAGTTTGACTTCCTGCCCTGTTAAATATTTATCCTGTTACCCCCCCCCGCCCCCAGATTAGGACCCTCCATAATCTCTTTAAATCTTGTTTAGAGTTCAGCTTCAGCCTCATTACTCACGTTTCAAAGCAGTGAGCAGCAGTCAGCACCCACTGACTGTTAATGAGGGATCCTCCACAGAAGTGGGACCCAGATGTTTGCAGACTGACCTGCCAGGGCCAGCTGCCAACAGGGGCCACCTGTCCTCCTACAATCCTGGTGTTCAGAGACGCCTTACCACAAACTGAAGACCGACATTAAAACACAGAGTGAGCATTACTGTAGGAGCTGTAAACTCTCAGCACTACAAACTGCTGAGTGAGGACACAGTGATCCTGGAGTCTACAGTTCACTCACAAACTAATATTCATATGAAATTAAAAATTTATTAAACATAAAAGTAAATCATTACACAAAGAAACTTTATCTTACCATCCAGCTGTGACTCAGACTCTGAAACACAGAAAACAAACCATTTCAAAACAAAAGATCTCCATTTATCGTTCTTTGATTAGTTCACTGTCTGTAATAATAGTGGGAAAGTTGATTGTCTGTGGTTAGCTATAAGCATCCAGCAGGAGCTCCATGAGTAGCTGTAGCAGTGAGTCAGTCCCCATGTTGGAGAATTTTAATGACATCATCTGACCAATAGCACGGCTGCTGTGAGGCGACTGTACTAACAGACCCTTTAAAATCTTGATTATGTGACCAGCTTTGTTTATGCTGCCACCTGTTAATTAATTGAATGTATTTTGGGAAATTTTCAACTTGTATACATATTCATATATATTTATATGTACTGTATGTGTTGTTTATTCTATTAGTTTTACATCGGTGGTATTTCTTCATTAACAGACGGATGACGGCACCCACTGGACTCCATTCCAATAATTCCAACTAATCATTGACCGAGCAAAGCAGTCAATGACGCCAGTGGGCAGCTTCATCCATCTGTTAAATGCAATCTTTGTAGGTATGTCTGTGAAGGTTCTCAGTCATCCAGGTCATCGTAGTTTAAGGAGCTTGGAAAGAAAAGCGTCTGGACTTCTTTAAGTTACTTGAAGACGTTTCATCTCTCATCCGAGAAGCTTCTTCAGTTCTAAGGTCAAATGTTGGAGAGTCCCAGATTTAAATCCAGTGGGAGTTTCCCCCCAAAGAGGGACAAAGGACCCCCTGATGATCCTCTACCAGTGGGAGCGTCCCCAGACGCCTTAACGCCCACTCACATCCTGGGCCATCTGACCTCGGGAAATCACATGATAGGGTGGGGCCAGGTTTCACAATGAGCTCACCCGAAACCCTGGCTGATTGTGACCCACACCCGCATTCACACCTTTGCTCAGGTGATTAGGTGGAGGATCATCAGGGGGTCCTTTGTCCCTCTTTGGGGGGAAACTCCCACTGGGTTTAAATCTGGGACTCTCCAACATTTGACCTTAGAACTGAAGAAGCTTCTCGGATGAAGGTGAAACGTCTTCAAGCAACTCAAAGAAGTCCAGACGCTTTTCTTTCCAAGCTCCTTAGACTATCTTTGTAGGTAGTTTGTGTGTGTGTGTGTGTGTGTGTGTGTGTGTGTGTGTGTGTGTGTGTGTGTGTGTGTGTGTGTGTGTGTGTGTGTGTGTGTGTGTGTGTGTGTGTGCGGGGTTACCTTTTACACTGTTAATGTTTTCGTTCCATAGACTGGTTTTACCTCCATTTCTGAGAGGATTGTTATCGTGTTTCCTGATCTGTGTGTGTGTGTGTGTGTGTGTGTGTGTGTGTGTGTGTGTGTGTGTGTTGGTCTGGGCTGCACACACACACACACACACACACACACACACACACACACACACACACACTATTTTCATTTTCCACCCTCCATCATTTGATAGAAAAGGTCTTTCCTCATATTTCTGATTCACCTTCTGAATCAGTTTGGACACAAATGATGCGGCACCTTCTCAGAATCTAACGCACTTCCTGCACTGAGCTATGACGAATGAAACCTGTTATCACATCTTTAAAGATAAAGCAGTTAAAGATGTTATCACATCTTTAAAGATACAAGATACTGGCACAACAAACTGCATCGCCGTCACACTTTTCATTTAAAAAACGCTCAGAGATCAAACATCCTTTAGAAACGTCTCAGTCCAGCTTTCCCCTTAAATATATTTCCAATTAAATATTAAAGACACACATTTTTTAAATTTTAACTAAAGTGATACAACATTTCAGTCCACATTGTGCAGACTGAGATATGATCATGAAAGCAGATCTAAAATATTTACTAAATCTGACACTCGACACTTAATGTCACTAAATAATGACAGGGGTAGCTTTAATTTTATTGACAAATATTTATAAAATAAACTTTTACTGTTGGAGGAAATTAAAAATAATCCTCTCTGTTTCTTTTTCAGATGCCATTAGTGTGATTCATGTAGTGAAGACAGCAGCTGCAGAAAGCGGTCATAACAGAGAGCAGTTTTAAAGTTATAAACAACCATCAAATAATCATTAATAAACATAAAGATTCAAACCTCCCATAAAGAAACTTTTATGAGAGGTTTGAATCACAGCCAAGTTTGAATGAAGCTTTATTGACCAGGACAGAAAGTAAAACTGCTACTGAAGAATCAGGAGAACATTTTTAAATAAAACAGATGTATTATATATGACATTTATATTATTATATCATGTGATCATGAGCTCTGAAACACGATATATGTACATGTACTGGAACTCAGTTATTGATCTGAAATGTTTAAGCTTAATCAGGTTAAGGTGATATCCTCCTTTGTCACACGTGTTTAGATCCTCATGAATAAATCATGTGTGTCAATCAAAGCTGACTGAATAAACCAACAAAAGTTAAGGTGAAATAAAGAAGTTAAAACCTCTCAGCTGCTTCCAAACCAAACAGATCATCACATTTATCTGTGAACCTAAAATAAACCACCAGTCCTCCTTTTCCTGCAGTGTCACTTTACAGTGAAGCGCTGTGCTCCTGAGTGTTTTCGCCCTCTGAGTCGTACCTGATGCAGGTGTGTGCAGAGAGCTCTTACCTTGGGTCAGGAGCATCAGCCCAGCAGCCAAACACATCACTTTGTAGAAAGCCATCGCTGTAAGATCCAAACCTCCAGACCTGCTGAGGCATAAATAACCTTCCTCTCTCCTCCTCTTCTCTGTCTGCGGTGCATCCCACACCAACACCTGTCTGACGACACGCCCAACATTGCAGCTCACCTGATTTTCCTCACATCAGACACAGTGAAAAAGCAAAGAAGCCAATGTGGGCGACGTGAGAGGGTTGACCCGGAATAAGAGGAATCATGATTTCACTCCAACAAAAAAACACACAATCTTTTCTATTCCCGGTAACCTGATGGACCTCCTGCGTAGAGTTACGCACGGATTTATTCTTGGGTCAGAAACTATGGTCAGCACCCGAGTTTCTCCAGTGTCTACGTGGCAGCCTTAATGCATTTTATCTGCATCCCCTGATTTCCTGAAGTCATTTTGCTTCAGCTGATCTTGAGAAGCTCAGTACTATTCAGCAGCACAATCAGAAATACGATGTAAGCTAGCTGTTCATCAATGTACCAAAATTATTGCTCATTAAATCAGGCTTTTGGCACAACTGAGGCTCTTTCAGGATTTTAAGATAACGTATCAATGTTTAGAAAAGGAGTATTAAAAGTTGTGTTAGCTGGACTCTCAACACTGATGCTGTTTTAGACTGACATGTGAATAAAAGCTGTAATTGGTAACTCTACATTGCCCATAGATGTGAGTGTGACTGGTTGTCTGTCTCTATGTGTTAGTCCTGCAACAGCCTGCGACCTGTCCAGGTGTACCATGGAGCCCTGGGATAGGCCCCTGTCACCCTGAAAAGGATAAGATGGATGGAACATAAGCGTGTCCTCTACTTCTAAGAGGAAAAAAAAGAGGTGGACCAAGATTGGACTCTTGAGGGACCCCGCATGTGAGCAAAGTCACTGGTCATAAACCCATAAACTATAAACCTGTTGTCTTCTTCCTCCTGCTCCCTTTAGAGGTCACCACAGCAGATCATCTGCCTCCACCTCCTCCTGTCCTCCTATCCCAGCATCATCCTCTGTCACTCCACCCCGCCGCATGTCCTCCTTCACTACATCCAAGATTCTTCGCTCACGTCTATCTCTTCTCCTCCTGCCTGGCAGCTCCATCTTCATCGTCCTCTGTCCGGTATATCCCTCCCTCCTCCTCTCAGACCATCTCAGCCTCTCTGACTCTGACTCCCCCCTCCATGAGACATTTCATTTTGTGTCCTTTACAGTCCCAGATCACTATGAGACCTTCAGCTGACCTGTACAGGAAGAACAATGGCAGAACATCATCAGGTGAATCTCACCTGTCAACATTCCTGCGTAATGACATTAGTCTGATACTAATCTGTCACTCAGTGAACACCAACCTCGCAGACATCTTTCACACACTGTGGAGCGTGCAGGTTTTTTTCCCTGATGCTTCAGATGATAAAGGTTCAGATTTCTTTCCAAATTTGCACAGCGGAGGAATTTGAATGATACTTTATTTTATCTAAAATCAGGTCTGAACACATCCACTCCCACAGTCTTTAACTACGTCACTCACGGAGAGAGTCCCTAAAATAGCCTCCAGGTTAATCCCGGGGCGCTCGTGTTAAAGTTAGTGTGAGAAACAAGAGACAAAGAAATTTCGGCATACACTCACCCTCTCATTCCAGTGAGCTACACCGGTGCCCACCCACTGTGCTCTTCCACATGTGCTCTGCCCTCTTATCATCTTTTCTTTTTTCCTACCTCTGGTGGTGTCTGAGAGAAAAGGTGAGGAAGCACTTGAACTCGTCCTTTTTCCTCATGGAGTAGATTTTGCGATAGAGCTTTTTCTCAGCAGCTTCTTTGGTTTGTTCTGGATGGAGACAGATCATGTGATAGGTGTAATTGATAAGGCCAAACAGTTCAGGGGCTGATCGTGTAGCCAGCGGTGGCGATGAAGCTGGTCCAAATGCCAACCATGTGGGATGCAGCCGCATGTACATAACTGCAGACCATCGGGCAGTTTTGCAGGGCCCAGTGTACGGGGCTTGGCAGAGGCAGGACCGGGCGGTTCACTGACCTGTGGGGGAATGGCAGCCACAGGCGGTGGAGCTGGTGATGGTGGAACTGCAGGCGACGATGTAGAAACTGTTGATGGTAAAGTAGGAGGTGGTTGAACGGACTCAGAGCCAATAGCGGACACAAGGTTGTGCTGGAGCACACCTGAACTGAAAGATGTGAACAAACACTGGGCTTGCGCTGAACTGCTCTGTGATTGGAAGTCTGTGATCGGACCTTGGAGTGTCCATCCTAAGCAGGTTTTGACCACAGCAGGAGAGCCATATGGACCATGTCTAACTGGTGCAGTAGGCGTGATGAGGCGAGTATGATCTGAGCCTATGAGCAGTAGTCGAGCTGCTTTGTTAACAGCTGATAATGAGATGCCTTGAAGATGTTTGTAATTCCTTTGGAGAGAGAATACGGGGTAGGTGTGTTCTAATAGTGCTAAGAGACTTGTATCGAAAGCATTATTGATTGTGAAAGTTTTCTCTGGGTGTGCAGTGGAAGAGATCCTGAAACTTACAGAAAAAATCTGAATAGTTTCAACATGTTGACGGACAGGTCTAAGTGACAAATTCTCAGCTTTCCCAGTTAGGTGGCTGAGCTGCTGATGTCAGAAGCATGGTACGTTGGGAGCCATCATCAAGTACTGCATATGTCATATGCCATTACGCAGGAGCACTTTCACAACTTTTAATAGTACAGTAGGACAGTCAACAGTCTATCAAAGTACAGTGTCCTCACTACAGGATTAATTTCAGTTCTAGGTCTCTGATTCACCTCGCACAGGATCTGTAGAAGTCGTCCCATGCAGGTGACACATGCTTTCCTCAGATCACACTTTGCAGCCTGATGAGTCCTAGCACAATGCCAAAACCGTTTGTTCCTCTTTACCCGGTTTATTTTCTCATCCTTTGTCTTGTGAATAAACTCAGGACACTTACTGATGTGGTGTTCAGGTGAGCAGCAGCACATGTAGCCTCAATCGTTAGGATGGGTTGTACTGCCTGTACAAGATCGTCAGATGTATTTGCCCCATGTAATATTGTTGCAAGTGGCTGGCTGAAGGACGAAACAGGGCTGTCCTTTCTTGGTTGACACCTGCACTCCATTTGCAACCACGATAAGAAAGGTAAGTTATACGTCATTTCTCCTTGTTTCCTATAAACATGCCGTTTAAAGTGACTGCAATGCTCTGCAGGCAATTTTTCGAGCAGGCGATCAACATAGGAGCCACAATTTAGTTCTGTCCGTCCTTGATCACCTGTGGTGCTAAGCAAACCAACTACAGCTTGTACATGAAGACCAAAGTTATTTATTTCGAAGTTATTTCGGATTTCATCTTCTCTGGTAAGGTCTGGGAAAGAAGGACCCTCAATCTTATACACATGTGTTCTAGTACTAACAGGGTGACTAGAACTAGCAGGAATGGGTAGTGAAGGTTTCTTTTCATGCAAACCATCAGATGTAGCTGGTTGCTGCTTTACAGGAGGGTGCTGCCTTTGTTCAGGAATGCAAATGAGAGATTGAGCGGGGTCTTCATCTAGAGCACATGTGTCAAACTCAAGGCCCGCGGGCAACACACGGCCCGGCATACATTTACGTATATCCGGCCTGCGAGATCATTTTATATAGATTTTTTATTACTGTTATGCATGGCCCGGCAATATGCGGTGCTAATGACACACAAACAACAGATCCCATAATGCAGCGCTGCAGCCTTCTTTGCCGAACGCTAGGCTACCTGGGAACATTCCCGCATCAATCAAGTCAAACTTCAGTTATTGCGAAGCTAGCTGCTCACAATGGCGAAGAGAAAAGTTGATTCTGAAAGCAGAGCCTTTCAGCACCGGTGGGAGACTTAAAATATGTTTACAAACATTGCTGGTAAACAGTTTACCAGCAGTTTACATTGCTGGTAAACTGGAAACGACGAATTGGGACAGACTTCGTCACCTGGCTGTGACATAATCGGCCTTCAAATGCGGCCTCCGAAGGATGCAGCCGATGTTTTGGGACACAGCTTTTGAGTACGTGGCCCTTGAGGACCGTTAAGGCTGCGTACTTTAAGGCTGCAGATCCTGAATTGGGATACAGCCTGTGTGTGTGATGCTCGGGTAGCCACACCCCCGGGCTGGGCCATCACCGGCACACCTGCTTTCCATCGGGGTGATTACCTGAAGGACTACTTAACCCTGCACTGACGGATGCTCCACGCCAGTCTGTTAATCACCTCTCTGTGATTTCGATCCGGCGTCCAGTATCTGCCACCTGCCTATCTTCCTGCTCGATTGGATCACCCGGTGCATCATCTGGCATCATCACTAACTCCACGGATTCCCTTCCCACGGACTTTCACACTTCCCTCCCGAGCCCTACGGTCCCACTCCGATCGTAAGCCAACTACTCTAACCCTGTCTTGTTGTGTTCCCCTGCTTCCCGGCTCACTAGTAATTTTCTCCCCTTTCTGTTGCAGCCTCCCACGGTCCCGATTCCGGCTTCCTCGCGTCATTTGTTTCCCCAGGTTTTTTCAGTTCCTCGTTTGCTTCTCTGGTTTTCTGGGTCGCCTTTTGTTATTATAATAAAGTGTCTTTTCCTGCTAGCACTTGAGTCTGCTTCTGGATCCTTTGGTGCACGCGCGTCTCAGCGCATGACAGTTACATGGAAAAAACAAAATATATAGAGAGTTATCTTCATTTTAGATTTTAAAAAAGTATTTGCAGCTCCCAGTGTTTTCTTTTCCATGGAAACCGGGTCCAAATGGCTCTTTGGGTGTTTAAGGTCGCTGACCGATGTACTACACACTTTATTCCTCTACTTCCCACTCTGCTGTACATGGAGGAAAGACTGCAGCCCACTGGTGTACTACAGGGGACACGTCCAGTAAACACAGCTGGAAGATCGATGTTGAAGTGCATTTATCTGATGTCACTTAATGTAGTTCAGTTTCATTGTTGTTATTCTATTACTTGCTTATTCACTCAGATGTCAGATAAGCAGTAATATTGTACATTTTTATAGATAGTATAAATAAACAGTAGAGGTGGACAGAACACTTAATTTTGCGTCATTTACAGTCCCAGATCACTATGAGACCTTCAGCTGACCTGTACAGGAAGAACAATGGCAGAACATCATCAGGTGAAGCTCACCTGTCAACATTCCTGTGTAATGACATTAGTCTGATATTAATATGTCACTCGGTGAACACCAAACTCGCAGACATCTTTCACACTCTGTGGAGCGTACAGTGGTTTTTCTGATGCTTCAAATAATTCAGGTTCAGATTTCTTTCCAAATTTTCACAGCGAAGGAATTTTAATGACACTCTATTTTAACTAAAGTTTGGTTATGTCCGAAAATCTGAGCACATCCACCTCTACAGTGAGGTATCATCACTCTTTAACTACGTCACTCATGGAGAGAGTTGTTGCTTTCATTGGTCCCCATCGCTCGGGTTAATCCCGGCTTGCCGTGTGTCTTTCACTCCTGCAGGGCGTCACAATTAGTGTGAGAAACGACAGTCAAACACATTTCATGACAACACACACAGACACACTACACAAGATTGTTGATCTGTGTTTGTCCATTTTTCATGCGTTTCTGTTCCAGGTGCAGTTTTTTCCTACAGTTGGTGACCCATTGTGCTTTTCTACATGTGTTCTGTTTCTTATTAACTTTTCTGTTTTCCATCTATTCGCGGGCTGGAGCCTATCCCAGCTATCTTGATGTGAGAGGCTGGGTACACCCTGGAGAGGTCACCAGCCTGCTGCAGGGCTAACACGTGGAGACAGATGACCATTCACACTCACATTCACACCTTTGGGCAATTTAGAGTTACCAATGAACCCATTCCAATCCCATCTTTTCATTTTTCCTTTCTTTTTTGCAACTGTTCCCTGTGTTTTATTCAGTCTGCCTCTTAGTGTGTGTGTTTTGTTTTACTCTGAAAGTCTGCACATCGGGTCTGCAACTCTGCCTGCCTCACACAGCGTTCCCTGACAGGCAGGAGTGATGGGAAATAGAAAGATCAAATGAACACAAGTATCCAGGACATGTTTTGGCTGACTGAAGTTTTATTTGAGGAAACAGCTTCTGTTTGTGCTGATTCACTCAGAGACTACGAAGGACAGACACACCACACATCCGCTCTGTGATGAGATGAGGCTGGGATGAGAGAAGCAAGACAGGATAAAGACATGCTGTGGAATGACAAGCAACAGGGGTGGGTAAAGGGTGCAGCATCGGAAGGGAATAAGCGTCGAAGTCGTTTGGAAAGGGAGGGGGGATGAGTGTGTGCATATCAGTGTATATGTATGTGTGTGTGTGTCCAGAGTTCAGCTGAGACAGTGTCCTTCGCCCTGCCAGGCTAAGTAAACAGTCTTCCAGCCAACCCAGGTGGCCTTGCATGGAATGGGAAGGAACAGACTCAACACAGTCGTTATCGGGGTGTTGTTGTTCAGCTCCAGCCTTGAGCCCGCAGCTGGCGCCGAGAAGGTATCCGCATGAAGTGATGGTGGTTTTTACTTTAGTGCGAACAGCTCATATGAATTTCAAAGCAGTTCTACAGTCCAACACTGGTCTCTCAATCTCCCGTTGGAGAGCCGCGAACTTCGCCATACTTGCGTTCTGTGATGTTGTCATTCTTGTGCTCAAGGAGCCGATTCTGAGAACTCACGGCAGTGTGCCTCCCTGAGATGTCATCCAATTTGCACCCAGAGATGTTATTCTGAGCGAGCCCTTCCGAGATGTATCCAGTCTGCAGTCAGAGGTCTTATTCTGAGTATTCACAGCAGCCGTAGCTTCTCCAAGATCTTCTCCGTGCTGACTCAATGAGCCCATTTTGAGAAACTCACGCCTCTCCCATCGTTCCAATCCCAGCCAGCAGCCTTGTGGGGGTTTGAACAGCCGGTTCCGCTTTCTTAATTCTTCGATAAGTCAGGGCCAAGCCAGCTCCGATCAGCAAGAACCCTGTTACCATGGTTCCAAATAGGTAGATATCTTCAGCACTCAAGCTCAACCGAGCCCAAACTTCTCGTTGAGAAGGGGTGTCAATTGCATTTAGGGACCAGTTGATCCAATCCATAATTCCTGTTTTAGGTTTTAGAGAACAGACTGTGAGAGAGTGTTCCAGGGAAAAGCAATACAAAAAACACGAGACTAGACGAGGACATGAGAGGCTAAGCAGGGAAGCTAAGGGAGCGGAGGAGAGGAGAAAAGTGCGACCGCCTTTGTCAAGAGCAAGAGCAGAAAAAGAAAAATTTTCCTACACATATTAAGCAAATATGCACATATTAGAAGCCCTTTGACTTCTTTGCTTTCATGATTCAAGTCTGAACATCTGCAGATGTATGTTTGTAATTAAAACAGCTTTGATTTAATTTTCACCACTGAGTTAACTGAAAAAACGAAAACAAATTTGAACATGACAATAAAATATCCTCTGAGACTGGATTGAGACTCATAAAACACCATCATGGTGATGTGGTGTAAAGGGAATTTTTAGAGATGTTGTTGTAAGATGGGTGTCATGTTCCTGGGTCTGTTGACCCAGCGTTTTAAGTTTTAGTTTATTTGGATGTTGTTTATGTTTAAGTTCATTAGATTAGCGAAGTTCATTTGGTTATTAGACTCCTTGTGTTTTCTTCCCCTGTATTTAAGTTTCCCTCACCCTTTGTTTCATGCTGCGTGTCTTATGTTATCAAGTTTGTATTATCATGTCTGTCTCATGTTTCCTGTTTTATTTTGAAGGAGTCGTGTGTTCTTTGTTCATTGTATTTAGTTTCACTTCCCTTGTCCTGTCATTAGGCTCATGTCAGTCAGCTGTTCCTCCATGTCTTCCCACTTCCTCTAATCACCTCCTGTGTATTTAAGTCCTCTGTTTTCAGTGTGTCATTGTCAGGTCGTTTGTTGTCCTTCGTGTCATGTTTCCAGGTTCTGTGCGCCAGGTATTTTTGTGTCCATGTTAGGGTTTCTATGTTATCTTAGTTCTCCCAGTTTAGGTTATTGTTTAGCTTCTCCTCTGCCTTTTGTTTTGTAATGTTTTCACCAGCCTTAATAAACGGCTCGCTTTCTGTTAACATTTAAGTTTTTGTTTCATGGTGTCTGCATTTTGGGTCCTTTTCATAATACATACAGTCTGCCTCTGCCAGACTGTGACAATGTTTTTTTTTTTTGTGGAGTGACAAACTGGATCTGCCAGTAACAGAGTAAAAGCACAATAGAGTTCAAGAGTTGAATGGGTGTATGCAAAAATGCAAATTCATGTTGGCAGCACTGAAAGTAAGAAAAACATCCACTGGTTAAATGAGATGATAGATGATTTGAAAAAATCATGCTAAATGATCCTAGCACGACAGCTGGCAGGTTATTAAAGCCTCTGCACACGTTCAGTTTGACACAGCTGAAACAAGAAAAAAGGTTCTTGTTAAGCATTTTTCTGTTTAATAATTATTTTGGGGGGTTGGTACAAGCTGTGTCTCAGTTTCTGTGGAGAAATGTGAACACATGTGTTGAGCACTTTGAGTATTTCAACGACACATTGCTGCTTTGTGCTATGAAAACACGACACACCTTTGTCATCACAGTACTGTACTTTACAGGCTCCAGCAGATCAGCATAACAGTGTTTATGACACTTTTAGTTACACCTGTTCAGCTGCCTGTTACGACAGACAGTCGCATGGTTGCAGTTCAATGCATTTAGGTATGCAGATATATGAAGATGACCTTCTGAGGTTGAAACTGAGCATCAGAATGAGGAAGAAAGGTGATTTGAATTTGAACGTGGCATTGTTGTTGGTGCCAGTGTTTCAGAAACACGAGTCATCAGACTGGTTCAAGCTGCTGGGAAGGCAGCTGTAACACAAACAAGCACTCGTCAGTACCAAGGCGTGCAGATTGCACAGTACAGAAAACCTTGATGGGCATCTTTCACCTGATGTGTCTCATCGCCTCCACCGACATCTGACCTCAGCCAAGCCATCACCTTCACTGCTGCCAGTTTCTGGCCTGCCAGTCTGTCCCTTGTTGGGTTTAAATATATAATCTGAATGCTTATTTGGTGATTATATTGTTTTATGTATAAGAGAGGCCCAACTCTGAGTACAGTCTGTGCCAAAAAAGTACTGACAGGAAACTGCATGCTTTTGCAGAGAAAATAGGAGCTGCAGCCAGAAAGTGAAACTAAGCAGTCTTTGATCGAAACTTAAAGTGTGTGTGACGTCTAGAGGAAGTATATAAATAACTAGGCTTCCTGTTTGTGCTTCAGACCTGAGCTTGTGTGTTCGTGTGTTCAGGTCTCCGTTCCCGGGAATGTAAAATAAAGTTTGACCACTTTGAGCCTTGAGTCTTTCTTGGCCGAAAGAAGAATTAAAAGAATGAGATTTAATACCCTGAAGAGCGTGTCGTCTGTTTTACCCTGTGACCTGGCGAGCTCTCTGAACTGACTTGTTTGCTGTTGTGCCAATAGCCACCATTCTGTCTCTGCTCTGGGTCCCCTGTTTATCTCTTTTAGTGTTTTTGGTTTCCTTCTCTGCCTGCCACACAGCCATTCCCTGAAGCTTTTTTTTGTACCTTGTGTTAATATTTGAACATTAATATCTCAAAGTGTGTTAAAGATAAAAGCCTGAGATTTTACTATTGGCTATTTAAATAAGAAAAAAAGAATCCAGCACTTGTGTGAAGTCCCACATTTGAGCACACATTATTTAAAAAATTAACATTTCAAAAGACAATTAAAATAAATGACTGAAGCGCCTTGAGGCGACTTTTGTTGTGATTTGGCGCTATATAAATAAAATTGAATTGAATTGAATTGAAACATAGTTGAATTTCACAACACTGCAAAATACAGCATGTAGAATACTTTCTAACATGTAACTGAGTCACAAAGATAAAGAAATATCATTTTCATGTTCAGGTTTTTATCTGTAACAGTTTTGGAGATTATTATGTTCAAACATAAACTCAGATTTCTATGTGTGAACAAAAGGACAGAAAGTGGGTCACTGGACTATTTTAAAAATGTCTATGGATGTCTTGAAAAGCATTTGATTATATGAAGCAAAAATTATTATTCTGGTTCTCTGTCTGTGATCCATAGTTGCTGTTTCCCCTGTCCTCTGTATTCCTGTGTCAAGTCCACGTCTCTGTGTTATGTTTCCTGTTTTACTTTGAAAGTCTGTGTCTCATGTTAATGTTTCTGGTTTTGCTTCCATTGTCTCGTCAGCCCTGGTTTGCCCCAGCTGTGCTCCTGTCTCTCATTTCCTGATGGCTCCCTCTGTGTATATAAGCCCTATGTTTTCATCTGTCCGTGTCGTGATCTACCATCATCCCCTGTTGTGCGGTTTGGCCTTCTGCCTGCCAGTTTAGTTTTCTGTTTTGTGATTTAGAAATAATCTTTGTTCTGAGTCTGTACTTTTTGGTCCTCCTTGCCACAACTACTGCCTACACACAGCCTCTACATCACACTGTCAGGGTCTGTGGTTGATTAATAAGACGGAGTGGAGTAGAGGCATGTAAGACTGCAACTCTGCTTCCTGGTCAACTCTGGACAATCATGTTTTTGAGGATTTAACAGGTCTGACCAGATTTCTAGAAATGAGAGCTGCGCCATCCAAAGTGGGATGGATGCCATGTCTGCTAACAAGACCAGGTTTTCCCCAGAAAGATTCCCCAATGATCTAAAAAAAAAAAAAAAAAAACATCCCACAATGAATATATGTATCGAAAACAAAGAAAGACAGAGGGTTCATATATATATATATATATATATATATATATATATATATATATATATATATATATATATATATATGAGCAGCTGGATAGGGTAGTGGTTAAATATGAAGGCATGCCGGCTCGGACGTCGCCCGGATCAACAAGGTCCGCGTCAGGTGTTGAGGAACCAGGGCACCCTGACGAAAAGTGGGCTACTGGAACAAGAAGGCATCGGTGGGCAAGAGACGAAAACAGGGCGTTCTTGGAATGCTACTACGCAAGTAACCCCGGCGGAAGGGGCTACATGAATAGGATGAGGGACCTATGGATTCTTCGATACCCAACATCCACAATGACGGTGAAACAACTAGTAGCTCAGTGTTCCAACATTCGAAATAAGGGACTGCTCTCACAGCTAGAGATTGACGAGGTACAACACAAATGCTACGGCAAGGAGGAGTCAGGACGCCAGGTCACGGGGGAGATATCATCACCCCCACCCGAGATTGGGTACATAGCCCCAAGTGCGATAGGAGAAGGATCGTTGAGTGCGAGAGGAACTGACCTGAAAAATAGGATCATGGCCAAGCTTGAAACCTGGATCCCCCGTAGCCGGTTACCAAGATTACATGAAGTACCCTCAGAAGGTCTGCTAGATGATGTTAATGCAGCACTACGGACAATACCTACAACCATGATTACCGACACTAACAAGCTGATCTACAATACGGCAGAAGTGATCAGTGAGATGCTTGGCTACAAGTTGAACAGCCACAAGGGGCAGTACCCTCCATGGAGAAGGAGGCTAGAGGGCAAGATCAAAGTAGCACGGAGGGAGGTTAGCCAACTAACAGAGTTGCAGAAAGGTGCGGCAAAGAAGGTGCATAAGAAATACAGCAAGCTGTCCATACCTGAGGCCTTGGAAACTGCCAAGCAAAGACTCACAGCCTTGGCCAGCCGCTTGAGGAGGTACACCAGAGAGATAGAAGGCAGGAGAATAAACCAGCTGTTCTCCACAGAACCAGCAAAGGTGTACTCTCAGTGGCAAGGGAACAATAATAATAAGAGAACAGCACCACCAAGGCTGGAGACGGAGCAATACTGGAAGAGCATATGGGAGAAGGACGCAACCCATAACGGCAATGCTCAGTGGCTAGTGGATCTGAGGGCAGACCACAGCGACCTCCCTGAACAGGGTCCAGTAACCATCACAGTGGCAGATATCCAAGAAAGGGTCTCCAGTATGAAGAGTTGGACAGCACCAGGGCCCGGCATGGTTCACGCCTACTGGCTAAAGAAGCTGACTGCACTCCACGAGCGTCTGGCAGCACAAATGAACCAGCTGCTAGTTAACGAGAGACACCCGGAATGGCTAACCGAAGGTCGGACGGTCCTGATCCTCAAGGACCCCAAGAAGGGACCGGTCCCCTCCAACTACCGACCAATAACCTGCCTCAGTACTACATGGAAGCTCCTGTCAGGCATCATATCGGCTAAGATGAACAGGCACATGGGTCAATACATGAGCGGGACACAGAAAGGAATTGGCAAGAATACCAGAGGCGCAAAACACCAGCTACAGGTAGACAGAACAGTCAGCCGAGACTGCAAGACCAGACTGACCAACCTATGCACGGCCTGGATTGATTACAAGAAGGCCTATGACTCAATGCCCCACAGCTGGATACTGGAATGCCTAGAATTGTACAAGATCAATGGGACCCTAAGAGCCTTCATCAGGAACTCAATGGGGATGTGGTGTACAACACTAGAGGCCAACTCCAAGCCCATAGCACAAGTCACCATCAAGTGCGGGATCTACCAAGGAGATGCTCTGTCCCCACTGCTGTTCTGCATAGGCCTGAACCCCCTCAGTGAGATCATTGACAAGACTGGCTACGGATACCGACTACGGAACGGAGCAGTTGTCAGCCACCTCCTGTACATGGATGACATCAAGCTGTATGCCAAGAGTGAACGAGACATCGATTCACTGATCCACACTACCAGGCTATACAGCAATGACATTGGAATGTCGTTCGGACTGGAGAAGTGTAGTCGGATGGTAACAAAGAGAGGGAAGGTAGTCAGAACTGAGGGGATTGAACTACCAGAAGGCAACATTGCAGACATAGAGGACAGTTACAAGTACCTGGGGATCCCGCAGGCGAAATGGGAACCATGAAGAGGCCGCTAGAAAAGCTGCAACCGTAAAGAAAAAGAGGAAAAAAAAAAAAAGAATAAATTAGGGTAGGAGGAGAGAAAGAAAAAGGAAATGCAAGAGGTAGGAAAGGGAGGGGGGAAGAACAAAAGGAAAGAAATTAGGGAGAAGACGGGGCAAAAGAATAGATGAAGAAAAAAGAGGAACACAAAAAAAATTTAAAATTTTAACTATCAATTCAATTTCAGTCAATTTTAACTTTATAAAGCACACAATGTTCTCCTAATGGATTTTTTTATATAAAACGACTTGTTTTAGTGAACACATTTACACGAAAAAAAAAACATTTTTATTTAATGTTAAAAAAATAGCATCTATCACTGGAGAAAATGTGATTTTTGCCTGTGTATACTATCAGTTAAAGTTCTTAGAAAAAATAAATCCCAGTAGTTGGAGACTGACGGTGTTGGAGAGTAATGGAATACATGTACCGGCGTTACATATTTAAAATAAAAAATATGAGTAACTGTATTCCGTTACAGTTTACCATTTAAAAAGGTGGTACTAAGAATACAGTTACATTGTTGAAATAAATGGATTAACAGCGGTCTTCTCCTGTTTCATATGTTAGGCTATGCCCTCTTTATTTTTGGTAATTCCACACCAGTGGAAACCTAAACAAAACACGCATTAAGAGGCTCTAATGCCTGGGTCTCAATCTCACGGCCCATGTCACCCCTACTTTACCTTTACTTTTAAGTATTATTCAAAAAAAGCTACGAGCCCGACATCAACCCGACGTATTAGCCAGAGGTCCCTTTACTACGGTTCAGAGCCGTGGACCATATAGCATACTAGTTTTCTACACGAGATCGCTGCAAAAAGTGCAGCCTTACCTAATGTCCACCATGCTGTTACTCTTTTTATATTAAGATTTAAACATCTAGTTGGTGTTGGTGTGGTGAGTAACCTTCAGTAATAGTAATAAATCTCACAGCAATAGTACACTCATGTAGTTGACATGAGTGTACTATTGCTCTCTCTGCTAGGACTAAGCACTTCACTCTGTTTCAGTTTCAGTTGAAACTTCTTACAGAGCAGAAGTGCAACCGTTAGTGAGCCGATGTAGAGACTGCTAGCTACTAGCTTAGCATAAACAGGAGGAAAGAGTTGATTGTGGGCTTTAACAAAGGCTGACATCCCACATCGGAGGGTCAGCAGGACAAAATTCCCAGGCATCTACATCAATGAAGGGCTTTCCTGGACTCTGAAACCCACACACCTGGCCGAGAAGGGGCTCAGCACAGCATGCACTTCCTCAGGAGGTTGAAGTAAGTGAGGAACTCTTCCTCATCCTTGCTGCCTTAGGAGGAATCACTTCCTTAGAAGGCTTTTACCGAAGCACTACTCAGAGCATCCTGATGAGCTGCATCGCACCCTGGTATAGTGGCATGACTGACAATAAGACTGCAACGCAGGGTGATGGCTGAGAGGATCGTCTCAGATGCAAAAACAAGGGCTTCTCCACTGTGAAGGCCCCCTCGCTTCCTTCGTTCATCAGGTTCTTAAATCAAAAAGGCCTCTTTGTGTTTTCTGGTTTTTATTTATTACATTGTCTGTGAAAAATTTAATTTCAATCCAGTGTCTTATAATATGACTGTTATATGACAAAGGAAACTTGTAAACTGAAGTAAACACAACTCGGTATCAGCTGGTTGGAATCAAATAAAATAGTGATCAGTACATTTCTGATTTTAGGTGTGGTGGTTGTTGTAGGATTTGTGGGTTTTGTATTGGTATCCGTGGTGGTAGCTACAAAGGTGATGGTTTTAGGGTTGGTGCTTAACATACGTTTGCTGGTGGTGGTTGGAGGGGTGCTGGTAGTAGGGGTGCTGGTTGGCACTGGTGGCAGTCCTGTGCAGGAGACACTGAGGTCGCTGTTGGTCCCAGTGGACGTGAACGTCATGAAGCCCGGCTGGTTGGAGGAGATCTGGCTGTTGATCCAGGTCTGGTACTGGGATACTCTGGCGTAGACTCCTGGACGATTAGGCAAGGCGCAACCTTCCCCAAAACTGACGACTCCCGCCTGAATCCAGCGACCGCTCTGCTTGATCACCATTGGACCTCCTGAATCCCCCTTTGAGAGCAGAAACATTTACTGTTAGCTGAGGAGAAGAAACTGTAGAAGGTGAAAATGTGCCAAACACAGGTAACAACAATCACCTGACAGGAGTCCTTTCCTCCTGCACTTAACCCGGCACAGATCATGTTGTCAGTGATTGATCCCACTCCATTGTTACATTTACACTGCCTGTTTCCCACAACAGGAACCTCCACCTCCATCAGGTTTTGTGGAGAAGGAAGGGGCACTGAAGGGACCCCCCAAAAAAGTCAGGTCAAAGAAACGTGATTGATTAAATGCACTCAAAGGATGGCTGTACCAAACTTAAAAACAAAGTGCAGTCATGTGTGCAAACAAAGACAGTGAGACATGTTTATCTGCTGTGGGTTCTCCTGTGCTGTTCCACTGGCTGACAGTTGGTGGCAGTAAAACACAAAGAAATGTGAAAAAGTGTCACAGTCCCAGGGTTCTTTACCGTAAAGGTTTATTATTAAAGTTTTTGCTGTTTACTGTATTTCTGTTTGTTAATATTATTTGTTTAGTTTGGAGTGTTTCTCTTTGTGTGTTGTGTGTATGTCTGATTCATTGTTAGCTACATCCTGGTGTATTTTGGTAATGGTTTTTCTCTGAGACGGAAGTTTTACTTCCTTTGAATCGTTTTCTTGATTACTTTTAGCTGTTCTCCCAGTTGTTTCCTCCCCCCTGTTTTCTTGTGTGTATTTGTAGCCTCAGATCTCCTTTTTGTTGCATCATCACTCATGGTTGTGTGTTTCCTTGTTCCATATATCACTATCATAATGTGTATGATAATGATATATATAACTTTTGCATTTGTTAAATTTTAATTCTCTGTGTTTCTTTCTTTTTTAATGCGTCTCCACAGACCTTGACCTTACATAAGAATTTTATTGCTCAATTTATTTCTAAAATGGTACATTATACTCATCATTACTTAAAAAACGATCTGGTGTCTTTAGGACCCACCTCCACTTCTTATACTGCCCCAGCCGGTGACCCAGCTGTTAACACCGCTGTAGAAGATGCTGTTTGAAGCTGCCAGGCAGACGGGAGAAATGTAGCTGCTGAAATTCACCGGTGAGGAGAGCCTCAGGAGGCAGATGTCGTTGTCGTTGGTACCAGAGTTGTAGTTTGGATGGTTGATGATCTGTGTTACTGTCCGAGACTCTGCATCGGGATTAGATCCCTGTAGACTCTGAAGGCCCAGTTTCACAGTCAGACCGCTTGCAGTAATGCTGAGATCATCAGGAGCGACACAAACAGTTCACAGTTGTTACAATTGTTATAGACGAGAAAACATATATAAAGTTTGACTTCCCACCCTGTTAAATATTTATCCTGTTACCCCCCCCCGAGCCCCCTGATTAGCACCTTTCACAGCGTCTTTAAATCTTGTTTAGAGTGCAGCTTCAGCCTCATTACTCACCTTCTAAAGCAGTGAGCAGCAGTCAGCACCCACTGACTGTTAATGAGGGATCCTCCACAGAAGTGGGACCCAGATGTTTGCAGACTGACCTGCCAGGGCCAGCTGCCAACAGGGGCCACCTGTCCTCCTACAATCCTGGTGTTCAGCTTTGGCTGACCACAAACTGAAGACAGACATTAAAACACAGAGTGAGCATTACTGTAGGAGCTGTAAACTCTCAGCACTACAAACTGCTGAGTGAGGACACAGTGATCCTGGGAGTCTACAGTTCACTCACAAACTAATATTCATATGAAACTAAAGATTTATTACACAAAGAAACTTTATCTTACCATCCAGCTGTGACTCAGACTCTGAAACACAGAAACAAACTATTTTAAAACAAATAATCTCCATTCATTGTTCTGTGATTAGTTCACTGTCGTTAATAGTAGTGGGAAAGTCTGGTTTGCTAGAAGCAAGAGTGTTAAAAATTGAGCCAAGACTTGCAGTTCCTCTAACATCTACCAGAGTGTGCAATAGTGTTTATATACATAAAAGTGTGTGTGTGTGTGTGTGTGTGTGTGTGTGTGTGTGTGTGTGTGTGTGTGTGTGTGTGTGTGTGTGTGTGAGACTCAGAGGGAGGAGGGGTTTACTGTGTGACTCAGTAAGCTGTCGATGATGGTCTCTCACACAGAGAAATACAGGACACACACTGTGTGTTGTACAACTAATCCTTCATGCTTGACCCCAACAGAGTCCTCGCCCTCCATAGTTACTCCATCGTTAATTAGAAAATGGTTTTCTGAGATATTTACTGAGACAGCCTGTTCTGCTTCTGGAGATTCACCTTCCTCATCAATGTTTTGCAATCATAGCGAGATGTGGCGCCATCTCAGGACGCGACCAACTTCCTGCTTATCGTCACGAAGGAAACCTGTCATCACACCTCAGATTATTTGCATTTATCTACAAAAATTCAGAGTTCAAACATCTTTTCAAAACATCTCCTCTGCCTTAATTAATCTCACAAATAGATAATCAGTAACAATCAGCCACAAGAACCTTTACTCCACCACTTCACTAAAAATGTCAGATTTATGCTAAAAGCTCTACAAACCCGTCAGCTGTGTTTACACAGCATTGCAGCATGTCGTTCCATTGTTGTGCTCTCTCACCTTTAGTCTGTTTGTCCTCTGTCATTCTGCTTTTTTTCCATCTCCTTCCCCACCCTGCCAAACCGCCGAGGTAGGTGACTGCCGCACCCTGAACCTGGTCCTCTTAGTTTTTAACTTTACCGGCGTTTTAAAGACCCTACAGTGATCGTTATGGTCTTTACTTTGCACTTCAAAGTGCCGTAAGGTTACTGTTGTTATTTGGTGTTCTATCAATACACCAAATCAATTTCTAAGTTTGAGTTTAATCTCTTCAACACTTCAATCTGTTAAAATCTTACTACAATTATTATACCTGATGGAGTGACTTCTTCCATTCATGTGTAATAAAAGCATCTTAAGATGACGTCAAGGTGTGAAACTGACAAATTTACTTCCTTTAGTCCACAGGTGTCGAACTCCAGGCCTCGAGGGCCGGTGTCCTGGAGGTTTTAGATGTGTCCTTGATCCATCACAGCTGATTAAAATGGCTAAATGACCTCCTCAACATGTCCTGAAGTTCTCCAGAGGCCTGGTAATGACCTAATCATGTGATTCAGGTGTGTTGACCCAGGATGAGATCTGAAACCTGCAGGACACCGGCCCTCAAGGCCTGGAGTTCGACACCCCTGCTTTAGTCTCATGTCTTTGCCTGCAGTTCACATTGAAACTAGTTTATTATTGTTGCATCATCTCCAGAAGCATGGAGTTTAATTTATGAGAGTATCTTCCAAACCACAAAGCCGAGAATACTTTCAAAGAAAAATCTTTACTCCAATAAGAAAAGACGTCATGTGACTGCAAGCTCTCTTCTAACTCCATTATCACATCCCAAAACACCCAATATGTACATGTGCTGTAATCAAATCATTCATGTGAATAATAAGCTGTACAGATCAGAATCTCATGTTATGAGAGGTGATTTATATCCTCGGGCTATAATGGCTGTCGTGTAATTAATATCCTTAGTATCCTTATTGTTTAATTATATTGTTTTATGTACTTTAATCATGAAGGTTTGTAGAGCAAGACCACTTTTGACTCACAAACTAAGTGCTCACCCAGACTGAAAACAGGAAGTGTAGAGCTGTACAAGTATGTTAATAACTACAGGAAGCCAGATAGAAAAGAAGAACTTTGCCATATAAGCAATGTTTGTATCGAAACTGTGATGTGTAAAGTGCCAAAATAACACCTATATGAGACACAGTTTATGATTCTAATGTTAGAGATCCTGCAGCTGGCGTCTGGGCTGTGCAGGGGTCTCTCTCTTCCGGATGATTGAATAAAAAGAAATATAAATGTTTTAACACATTATGAGTCGGTTTTCTCTGTTCTGTCATGGGGACAAAAGAATCGGGGTTAATACTGTACAGCACAAAGGCATCACAGTTCACTAGAACCACAGCTAAGGCTGAAAAAATTTATTTCGCAGAACAAACAATAAAACTGAAAAATCTTCGAGTCCAAACACTTGGTTGACATCTACAGGTGACACTGAGCAAAGTATTTGTGCTGCAATACCAGCTCTGAACTTAATATTACCGCTGATTAATATCACCCATGTCACTGCAATTTTAAAAACTAACTGTGATATGAAACAAAAAAACATTAAAATAAAATAAAGGTTAAAAAGTGATTAAAAGTTCAAATAAAATAAAGCAGCTGTGATACAGACGCTGATTGATGGAGAGCAGTTCAGCCTCTCAGCTGCTTCCAAACCAAACAGATCGTCACATTAATCTGTGTTTAAGCTTTCATCACCAAGATAAAGATGAAGCTAAAGCACAACACCAGTCCTCCTTTTCCTGCAGTGCCACTTTACAGTGAAGCGCTGTGCTCCTGAGTGTTTTCACCCTCTGAGTCGTACCTGATGCAGGTGTGTGCAGAGAGCTCTTACCTTGGGTCAGGAGCATCAGCCCAGCAGCCAAACACATCACTTTGTAGAAAGCCATCGCTGTAAGATCCAAACCTCCAGACCTGCTGAGGCTTAAATAACCTTCCTCTGCCCTCCTCCTCTCTGTCTGCATTAAACACACCTCTCTCTGACACGCCCAACACCTCACTGCAGCTCACCTGATCTCCCTCACATCAAACACGCTGTAACAGGAATTTCAGCTTTCAGGCATCAGTCTTGAACTTGTTTATTAATGATTTACTTTTTTTTAGATTAATTATCCATTGCACATGAGGAAACCAAAGCCCTGCTACAGACTGAAATATTTTTCCTTTACCTGAGGAGATACCTCAGATATCATTCGTTTGCAGTTTCATCAGAGAAAAATATCCCCTCAGCAGGATTTCATTTACAAAAGTCTGCAGGGAAAGTAGGTCCAATTATAGGAAATCTTTCTTTTAAAAATAGGCTGAAGGCGCCTTTAGTCAACATCACAAACGTCACAAAAGAGTATTTTACTACATGACATATAATCTCTTTCATTGGCTGCTTTTCACCTCATTGGAAATTGTCTTCGTGGAAAGTTGGCCACCAAGAACCAATCTTCAAAGGAAACTAGAAGTAAAGGCTGCGGTATGCCAAAATACACAATAAGTGGCAACAGATCTGGTGATGACTCATCACTCCATCATGTATGTACAGAGGACAGGAGAAAGGTACAAGAGTGAGTGTTTATATCCAGAATTCAAAATCCTGCTCCTAACATACAAGCTCTTAAATAATCAGGCCCCATCTTATCTTAATGACCTTGTAGTACCATATCACCCTATTAGAGCACTTCACTCTCACACTGCAGGCCTACTTGTTGTTCCTAGAGTATTTAAAAGTAGAATGGGAGGCAGAGCCTTCAGTTTTCAAACTGGCTGGTGTCATGGCAGAGTGTATGTCAACCAGATGTGGGCCAGGTCTGGCAATGATGGCACTGTTTATGTTCCTATTTTAGTTAGAAGACCCAAATGCCATGTTGCAATACTGTACTGCTATGGTAGCCAATGTTTCAAATGCAGGTTTGGCAGGTTTGTGAGTGTACACTTTATCCAAAACCTAGTGACGGTTTACTCATGTTTACCACCGGGTGGCTGTAGCTCAGGAGGTAGACCAGCTCACCAACTGGTCAGAAGGTTAGTGGTTCGATCCCTGGCTCCTTCAGTGTCGTGAATGTGTATGAATGTATTTAGGAAGCACTCAGTGTGATTGGGTGAATGTGGCATGTTGTATAGAGCACATTGAGTAATCTGGGAGACTAGAAAAGAAAGAAAACTAGAAACCTAAGAGTCAGTCCATTCAATGTCTGAACAGAGTTTTGTCATGTCACTTTTGCATGTTCCAGCACATGTTTTTATTACATCGCTTGATTAAGATACACATTTGGCTGACATCTGGGGCCAGAGCTGAAACTGTTCTGGGCCAGCAGTGTGTCTGCAACTGCCCCGTAGCTGCACACAACTTACACATGGTCCACATACCGCAAAGAATGACGGCCCTTTGGTGGCCCAGATCAGGTTTGCCAGAGGTAGTCCACACATGGGCCAGCACAGGACCACCAGTGTGTCTGCAACTGGGCTTGTGCCGTCAGTCTTTGCGGTATGTGGGCCATGTGTAAGCACATTGTGTGGGCCAGATCCGGGCCATGCCAATTTTGCTATGTAGGCTTTCCTTTTTGCTAAACCATATAGTTAGAGCTGGTGACCCTGAATCCTCCCTTAGTTATGCTGCAATAGGTGTAGGGGATTCCCATGATGCACTGTGTTTATACACTTCTGTGCATTGAAACATTACTTATTATTAATATCTGGCTCTTCTACAGCATGTCTTTTATCCTGTCTTTCAAATGAAATACTATCGGTCATAGATCGGCCTCTCCGGAGTCCAGACCTCAAATTAGCTGAAGCAGTGTGGCACCATCCTGACAGAGAACAGAACAAAATGCAGAAACATCCAAAGAGCACTGACTGTCCTTCAAGACACCTGGAAAACGGTTCCTGAGGGTCCTCACAGAGCTGACAGGGAGCTCAGAAACAACTTGGTCACACCAAATATTCACATCCATGTCACAACTGTACAAACTCTGCCTATAGTCTATCATTAAATCATCTATAGCATCTATTTGACATTTTCCTCCATGATAAGAATTAAAAGGAGGTGGCTCAGAACTTTTGCACAGAACTGTACCCTTCGGTTTTTACACAACCAGCTTTGCAAAGCCAGCAGACATGTCTGAAGGATCAGTGTGGTAATTGTATTTTTGATGGTACATTTCAAATACTCAACGCTGCTTCACTTGTAATGTGGTTTAATGACATGAGGACATTTCCAGTTAGGTTAAAACCAGCTGAGTTGATTCTTCATCCATCTTTTGTGTATTCACTCAGTGAAACAGTAAATAAACAGTGACGGCTGGCAGAACATTTAAGTACATGTCCCAAATACTTCCCGGGCCCTCAGGTGATCTGCACAAAAACAACAACCATTGCTGTGTCACCGGGTGAATCTCACCTGTCCACATTCCTGGAGACTGTCAAGTCTTTGTGATGTCATGATCTCACAGAGCACACAGAGGTGTGGCGTGGATAAATAAAGACGAGGAGGTGAGTACATGACACAAATCAGTGGTGCAAATTGAAAACCTATTTCACCTGAAACATTAAAAAGTGCAAACTGTTGTGAGGTCGTTGTTGTCATTTATACCAGTGCAGGCCAGATTGTTGGAGATTATTTTACCTGATGTGTTGCTTTTGCACAATAAAGGGAGCATTTGTATAAAACATTTTAATATTGTAACCAGTTTGTTTGTGCAGGTGTGTGTAGTGCCACTGCCAATTATCTGCTACAAATAGTTGATTAACTTATTTTGGAAAAATATGATATGAAACTTTACCTCCTGTTTGATCACTACCGATCGACAATGTATTTGAAAAACTGTGGTTAATCATCCTGAATCGCTGAGACGCTACAATAGGTCATCCAACTGTCTTTGAAGGAAACATTTTAATTTTGAATTTCAT